>NW_010272747.1:18727-46000 GCF_000690775.1 Eurypyga helias
CGGAGAAAGAGCTTGAAACTGGTACAGGCATTCCCCAGTGTCAGCTAAGAACTTATCAGTACTGCTCCCTGCATCCAGGAACACAGCTTCCTAGCAGTCATGGTAGAGAGAGTTAACTCTTTCATGACTAAACCCAGCACAATGTGTTATAATAATGACCCTTCTCCAGTTAAAGGGGAAGTTCAACCACAAGAATGTCATTATAAACAGAAGATTATGAATGCAAGTTATATTTCATCAGTACTTCCAGAAACAGCTACAGCAAATCAACAAGGCACTAAAAAGACTTCTGCTAGGATTCTGTACAAAATTTTCATCCCTTCATTTCCAAGAAGTACTAGAAATGAAGACATTCAGAAAGAACCTAACTGCAAGATAAGAGAGCTTAGTCTGTTCAGCACAAATAGAAGCTTAGAGAGTTTTGATTGCTTTCCTTCCATAAATAAATCAGAAATAGAGCACAGAATTTTTTATGCCAAATGGAAGTTGTCCACCTGATAGAACCGACTTCTGGCAAAAAATATGAAGATGTGTAGTATGAAGAACTTATGAGGAACCTTTCAAAAGAAAATGTGAAAGCAAAAGTTCATTCTCCAACAGTTTGTGGAAAAGGAATATTTTACATGGCATCTGGTGATACCAGGAAATAAGAGATGACCCAGAAGATTTGTTCTTGCCTATTACTGTTATTTTCCCTCAAAAATAAAATTGACAGAGTTATAAGGCACTTTTCCTTGCTTTTATTTTTTAGTAAGATAACTAAGTGTATAGTTTTGGGTTGTTTTCTCCTACTCTACAAAGCACATTGTATTTATTTACTTTGAAAGTCAAAGACTCTTTGCTATGTCATAAAATAGGAACATCTGACAAATTGTTAGTGCTGGGATTTGCATATATCATTACCATACTTCCTAATTATTTCTGGATCTATTTGCATAATGAAAAAGGGAATAGTTTCTCCTCAATAATAGTAAATTTAAAAATGTGCCTGTCACTCCTCCATGAGGAAGGAACTTTAATTGTTTTGTTCTAAAGCTTAGAAGTTGAAATTTCGGAAATAGCTAAATAAAAAATAGAATGAAAAACTAAACAAGATGAGACTACAACATGGATCCTCTTCGGGGACATCTAGGATTTATACTGGGGTAAATTTATTACCACCAATACTTTTACCTATAATTTACTGACAGATAAGTGAAAAAGAGTACAGAGACCTTTATCTTTTCAAGTGAAATGTCTAAATGGCTTAAATAAGCATCTTGGTGATCTCTCAAGAAAGTAGATGCTTCTGTTCCATTTGTTTTTGTTTTACTACTAATGGGATATGTCTGAGCTGAAAAGGTTGTGAAGATTTGTGCATTGTAGTGACACTTCATCCTAGCCTCACTTAGGGAGAAGAAACCTGTTATTGATCACATATCTGTCTTTTTTAAATGCCATTGGACAGAGTTATCAGACCCATTTCCAGGTTATAATGGCAGGAAATTCATTTGTTGGTGTTTTGTAGAAATTAAATATATTGAGGCAGAAACCATAATATAAAATATCAATTATACAAAACCTCCAGATACATTTGAATTTTTTTCCCACTCAGCAGCTAAAATTCTAGCATGGATAGATTTATGCTTGTGGTACCGTGGTGGGAGCCACAGACTGGGAGCTCAGTTCCTAGCCAAGGCAGAGGCTTTTTACATGATACAGAGAAAATCACTCCAGGAATAGTTAAGATTCACAACACACTGTTGCGCTATGCATAGATGAGCCAGCTCTGAGCAAGCTTGTGTGTCTAAACCAATTCCATGCAAAGGCTGTGGCCTGAGTGGTGAAAGAACAGCAGTGACAGTACACATCCACTAATTAATCTGATCTCTCGGTGAAGATGTGTCGTCCAAGTGGACCACTTCACTAATATGACTATATACCTTCCAAATTTTGGAACTAAGCACACTGCATGGCATGCTGCAGAGGGGGAGGTTCTTATGGTTTTGTGGTTTGCCATCTGCCATCTCTTTCACAGGATGGTTTTGCAGGTAAATATCCACAAGGTGTAAAAGGAGCTAGTAACACGATGTAAGAAGATAATTTAAATGAACAGGAGAAGTGCTGGACCACAAGACCTCAGAAACACACACTGCCCATTATCACCTGTCTTTCATTATCACCTGTACTGCAAATTGCTTCCTCTTCAAAACAAAATGGTTGACAAATTAGCTGATTGTCCATATGGCTGTAGCTGATGAGAGATTTTTTCCCCTCCTTACATTGTGTCATAGACCAGCTAGGAAAGAAGGAGAAAAGAGCTGCTTGGATGAGAAGGATATTTCTTGAATCTTCAAAACCAAACAATTCAGAGAACTGTTAATTTACAAAAGTACAAACAAAAATGTGGAAAGGATGGTCAAAATTCAGCTAAGGAAAGGCATCAGTAATGTTAACAGACATACCTCAGCTACATAACAGAAAGTGTCACAATGAACCCCAGGGAGGTTAAACAAATGATAAAAATAGGTCTTGTAACAGCAGCAAGAGAGTTTCCATTTATTGGTACAATCATTTTGGTTACACAGTTGAAAGAATTTAACAGCTGGTGTTTGCCATCAGGGAAAGCACACAACCAGGAGCAGTTACATTTTTATATTTCTGTTTCAGAAGAGTTGTATGCAAATCTGAAACCCTATTTCCTGCCCTATAGGCAACATAGTCTCCTCTGTGTGTAACTCTTCTTGTTTTGACTGAGTTCTGGTCACAGTAAATGCAGTCCACAGTTATGTACATGTTTTCATCTTTCCTTGTCCTGTGTCTTTGAAAATGTTAACTCATACAGTAAAGAAAGGCTGCATGATGAAAGATGATGAAATAGATTGTTGCTGCATTGTCCTAAAAACTAAATAAACAGTAGCAAATAAAACAGGATTAGGACATGACTCAGACACCTGGGTCCATCCATAAAGCTTAAATGTCAGGGTACTTCTAGCATTTATTTTACTCAAGCTACATAACAATCCTCCAGACAATATATAGGAGGGGTCAGGGAATAGCCAAGGGACCATGAACACCTGTTTTAGAGAGGAAGAGATTCATCTATATGGAAATAAATTAGGTCAAGGCAGTTGACTGAAGGCTAATACACTGACGTTACAGACCTGTGGCCTCAGATACATCACAGAATGGTTTGGGTTGGAAGGGACCTTAATGATCCTCTAGTTCCAACACCCCTGCCATAGGCAGGGACACCCTCCACTAAACCAGGCTTCTGAAACCCTTATCCAACCATTAGGTGATTTTTGATCTAACACCTTCAAAAATTAAAGCTTCTCAGGTTATCTGGTTTTGTCTTTGTTCTTGAACAATATGAATAGATTTCCTATGAACCAAAGAATGGTGAACACAACATCCACACCCTGATTACATATTCAGACATGATCCTAGACAGCAATACTGATGAAAAGGAAAGTCTTGCAAGGAAGAAGAATGGCACCTTATAGGTGCCTATTATCTCTTCATCAGCTGCAGAAGAAGCCTAGAGCCAAGTTTAATCTAAATGGACTAATATTTATATGTTAAAAGTGAGATGAAATGCATCTCATACCACTTTCATGTGCATACTTAAGTTTATTCTTCACTGGAAAGTAGTCATCACTCTGTGAAAAACTCTACAAGAAATCTGGATTTATCAACATTTCTAAAGAGATAAAAGAATACACAGAAAAAGAGAGAAAGAAATAAGAGGGTGAAAAGTGAAGTGATTAAATTATTAGATATTTCTCTGTGAAATTCAAACGTGTTCTGGCTGTCAGAGGCTCAAGAATTGGTGCTACACCTGTGCAGTACTCCAGATTAAGGAGTTACATGAAATTTCTTTTCTCGATCTTGTAAGGAAAGTTGTATTTAAAGATATAAGTAAGGGGCTGCAGTCAGACTGTACCATATTGTGATTTCTTTACATCTTGTAGCTAAGCAGACAAGAAAAAAGTACAAATAGAGCAAGATAGCACAAGGAAAGAAAGCGTAGCAAAAAAGTAAGGAGTTTATTTAAAAAGGAGATGTGAGGGTGGAGAGAGTGAGGAAGGAAAACAGAAAACTGAATAATCTAGCCTCAAAACCAGATGTGACAGACACAGAAATGATTCTACCAATTAAAAAATAGTTAGATTCTCCATGCACTTTGCTTTTCCTGAGACAAATGTTGCTGATTGTTCTGGTTTTGGGTGAGATGGAGTTAATTTTCTTCATATTAGCTAGTATGGGGCTCTGTTTGGATTTGTGCTGAGAAGAATGTTGATAACTGATGTCTTAGTTGTTGCCAAGTAATGCTTATATTAAGCCAAGGACATTTTCAGTTTCCTATATTGCCTTTGTTCTCCCATCTTCTTCTCTACAAGGAACTGAGAGGAGATGTAGACAGGACAGCTGACCCAAACTGACCAAATGCCATAAGGGGTCATGCTCAGTACATAACCTAAGGGAAGGTGGCCAGGGGATGTCACTGCTTGCGGACAGGCTATTGGTCACTGGGGGGTGAGCAATTGTTGCATTGTGCAGCACTCGTTTTTGTATATTCCTTTATCAGTAACATTATTATAATTTATTTTTTTTTTTCCCTTTTCTGCCCTATTAAACTGTGTATATCTCAACCCATGAGGTTTTTTTCTGATTCTCTCTCCCATCCCACCTGGGGAGGGGAGGGCAGCAAGCAAGCAACTGTGTGGTGTTTAGTTGCTGGATGGGGCTAAACCATGTGAATGGTTTAGTGCAAGGCCTCCTGTTAAACAGAAATAGCAATAATTATTACAAGTAATAATAATAAATTTTACATGTGATAATAATAGTAAATGTATAAGTTGTAGTGTTACTGTTCTTATCTGTTGAGGATTATTCTATTTGTATGTGCAAAAGAAAAAAGTCAAAGGAAAAAAATGGCATTAAAATAGTAAATCTACTGAAAACGCATAATGTGAGAGAAAATAAATATTTTCTAATTCATTGCTATACTTAAAGCATCAGTACACCTATTATGTACAATTAAACACCATTTTATAGTCCTAAAGAGCTATAAAAAAACTATAGATTCTTAAATTCCTTTGAGGCAAGTTGAGGTTAGATAAAATAATTTTAAAAACATAACACCTACTTTTTCTTTTAAATGCATTTCTGCTATGAGGGAACACATTCATTTGAAATGTCTTTTGTATGGACATACAAGAGTCCCAGAGAGCAATCTTTACCTGTTAGAAATTGCTATGCACAATAATCCCAGTTTATATCAGCCAAGAAATCATCCCATGGTTTGATTTTAATTAGGAAGGAGCTTTTCTCTCATCTTTCCTAGTCTGGATCATGACTCAGTTTCATTTCAGAACACAGGAGTAAGAGCTGACCATCACATCCCTCTCTAAAACAGCAGCCAAGAGTTAGATGACTTCATCTAGAAACAGAAGATTTGGGTTTAAAGTCAACTTCTGCCTGAGGTTGTTGAAATCATCATGCAGGACAGCACCAGAAATCCTGAGCTCCGGGACAGGTCCTTGCTCTAGACACCCTATCTGTGCTTCAGCAACAGTTAATGTCGGTACAATGACAAACTCGAGGCGCAAATCCAATGCCTCTACCGTGAGTGCCATACCCAGAGGATTAGTGAGTCGTGTACCCATCTGAGATCCTCCAGTGTGACTCGGGGTATCCAGAGGGACATTAGACATAAGGCCCTCCAGATCTCAGGAGGAGGTAACTGAATAGGCTTTCCAGAATTGCAATTTGGAGCATATGCAACCGAATACTGCTTGGAAGCCTTATTTCTGGTACCTAAATTGTGGTTTGAATCTGACCTTTTGTTTAACAGGTATGACATCGTTTGTCTCTGCACTTTGTTCTAACTGTCAGGGGGAATTAATTGCAATCCATATGCTAAAGTTCACTTCTACAGAATCAAAATCAAATTACTAGTCTGAAATTTGCTTCATCCCATTATCAGAGAATAGAGGTCTATAGACCCAATGAGAGAGTAACATATTTTCAGCAAATCCCTTTTCCCTTGGAGCTCGGAAATGGAAGGCAGTTGCTATATGTATTGATTTGAGGATTTCCTGAAATTTCTCTAACACTGAGTTCCTTCTAGAGTGTGGACATTAAAATAAAATGGGGTCTTTCGGAGTGACTGATTTGTTATCCATTAATTTTCATGCCAGACTTGTGTGGATAAAACCTTTTAGCTACGGCTGCTGCAAAAGTCTCAGATGACAATAAAATACCGACAGACAGTTCTCCATAGGGTTTGATGTAGCCTCATGGTATCACCGATTAATGCCATGCACTTCTCCAGCGTCTTTTCTTCAGTAACTTCAAAGCACCAGCTGGCTGTTACCAGGACTGTGAGATCAGTGAGGGATTTATACAGGAGACCCTTCACCAGACGTGAGCATATGCTGGGAAAAGCAATGAACATGAAAGAACAAACAGCGTTGCGCAGTGGCTTACAATCCTGTTGAATCCTGCGCAAGTCTACTGGGAGAACGTGCTCAACTCAGCCTTTGAGCCTTCTAGTAAAAGACAAGGGATTCATACTCCATGAGGTAAATTAGTATAATGCCCTTGAATTCCAGTTACTTCAGTGAAACAGTAGCAGCAGTCCAGCAGTGTTCCTCAGATGTAAATGAAGGCTGCATTTTTCTCAAAATTGAATTATACAGGTGCAATTGAGAGAAGGGTATGACCTGTAACGCTTTATTGCTGTTATTGATTCATGAGCCAGGAAGATCATATTTTGGCTGTTAGTTTCCACAGTGAGTCTACAGTGGCAGTGGTTAGAAAAATGATCATTTTGCTTGTCTTTTGACCAGATCTGACATAACATCAATAAGACAAAGTAAGCAGGGCACCCTGCAGTGCTGCTGTTCTTCTCTCTGCAGACTCACTTTTCAGCCCATGCATTTTAGAAATGCTTTGTTTTCTGGTTCACACCAATCAACCGTGGCATGTCAAACTACAAGCAGTGCCTTGTAAGTATTTTCCCAGTAAACACAGGAAATCAAAATCTGAATAAGCTTGATTAGATCTTATAACATTGCATTTCTCCACTTACTTTGCAGTTCAAAAAGGAAGTCATATTAGTGATACCTGAATAATTACCCAATCTCTGGAGACATCAGTCCAAAGGACCTGGTTTCAAGAGCCAACACTTGACCTGAAGAACAGGATAAAATTCTGAATTCTTCCAGAAGATACGAAAGAACAGTCAAAACTTGAAATTAAATGGGAGGCATACTTTTATCATGGCATAATGTCACAGGTTAGCAGTTTTCCACCTGCAGACTCACTCCATTGTGTGATTTCATATCTTCCTTGTGATAGGTCAACAGAGGCCTGGTCTACAAACCTTCGTGAAAGGCACAGTGGTATTCCAGAAAATATATATGGTAATCCACTATAGTATTCCATATGGTAATCCATAATGATATTCCAGAAAACATATAATGGTATTCCAGAAAATAACCTTGACAGTCTGGAGAGGGAGGCTACTGCCAGCCTCATGGAGTTCAACAAGGCCAAGTGCAAGGTCCTGCACCTGGGTTGGGGCAATCCCAAATACAAGTACAGACTAGGCAGAGAACGAATTGAAAGCAGCCCTGAGGAGAAGGACTTGGGGGTACTGGTGGATGAAAATCTGACCCTGAGCCAGCAGTGTGCGCTGGCAGCCCAGAAAGCCAACCGTGCCCTGGGCTGTATCCAGAGAAGTGTGGCCAGCAGGTCGAGGGAGGGGATTCTGCCCCTGTACTCTACTCTGGTGAGACCCCACCTGGAGTGCTGCATCCAGCTGTGGAGCCCTGAACATCAGAAGGTTATAGAATGGTTAGAACGAGTCCAGAGGAAGCCATGAAAATGATCAGAGGGCTGGAGCACCTCTCCTGTGAAGGAGAGAATTGGGCTTGTTCAGCCTGGAGAAGAGAAGGCTTCAGGGAGACCTTATAGCACCTTCCAGTACCTGAAGGGGCCTACAATGAAGATGGAGGGGACTTTTTACAAGGGCCTGTAGTGACAGGACAAGGGGTAACAGGTTTAAATTGAAAGTGGTGAGATTCAGATTAGATATCAGGAAGAAGTTCTTCACAGAGAGGGTGGTGAGGCACTGGCACAGGTTGCCCAGAGAAGCTGTGGATGCCCCATCCCTGGAAGTGTTCAAGGCCAGGCTGGATGTGGCTTTGAGGCACCTGGCCTAGTGGAAGGTGTCCCTGCCCATGGCAGGGGGGTTGGAACTAGATGGTCTTAAAGGTCCTTTCCGACTCAAACAATTCTGTGATTCTTCATGAGAACCCTATGAGATGCACAAGCATATTGGCTTGTGATGTCTCATTGATTAAATGCAATGCTTTGAATTCTGATCACTTTTTTCCACAGGCATGAGAGGACGTAATGTGACTTATTCCCTATTGAACTTATGAGTAGAGCAACACTGACCTTAGTGGACCTGCACCGAGTCATGTAATCAAAATTCTGGCTCACTTTCTGCAGTGAATTTTATTATCTGAAGAGAAGGAAAATTTTTTTTCCACTTGTGACTAAATTACAGATGAAGTAATGATCTTCTTCTCATAGCATGGGAAAAGCAACTTTTTGGCCTATATTTTTATTATTAGCAGCATCAGCCACAAAAAGAAAAATCAAAAGTACTCACCTGCAAGTGTAAAACAAAAACAAAAACAAACAAAAAAAAAAAAAAGAAGAAGAATCTGGGATCACTTTAGTCTTTTAAAACAACAGAGGGTTGAAAAAGTAGTGTAAATTATTTGAAACAAATCCAATCTCTTAATGGCTAAATATTAATGTTTTATATTGGTATAGAAACACCAAAGGAGTGTGACCAGTAATAATGGACAAAATAGTAAATGCTTTCTTATGTGGAATTTATTCATATGGGATTTTCTGAGGAAAACAACCTGAGATTACTGTGAGTAACTTGGCAAGTGTGCAAAAAAAGATTACTATCTGTAAAGCCAAAAAAATTCAGCTACACTAAAAAGCATTAATGAATAGTATACTTTTCTAGTCCTAATCCAAATATGGTCACCCAACATTAGGAAAAACATACATTAAATTACAAAACTCATCATGCAGCAAAATAAATGTCAATAGACAGAGCATAAACAGAGGTGTCACAAAGGTTGGAATTGCTTAGCTGGATAAGAAGAAGAAATTAAGGAGCTTACTGTGAAAATTATGAAGGACATGGTGCACAGGGAATACCTTAGTTAAATTAAATTTGAAGTGAATTTAGAATAAAAAAGAATATGCATCTGTATGCAATCCATATTCAGCAATTTGGATTTTACTGTTGAAAGGGGATATTGATTTAAATACTGTGGCAGAAATCCTAAAGGGTTGGATAATTTTATGACCACTAATAACATTTGTCATTATGTATGTTGCCATTACGATAAGGATAATCAACTCTCATGCTATAGAGCATAAAGTTATCACCTGTGGGGATCAGAGAATTTTTTTTTTTCTAGCTATTAGGTGTCCATTATGATTTTTCTTTTTCATCTTTGCTAGTCGGTTTAGTGAAGTATTCTCCAATCCACACAGGTCAATTCTTGCTGTTTCAAAGAAACCTCATTAGGCTGCACAGGGGTGATGCTTGGTTAGGTGATTCGTATCCTGGTAGAGTGTAAACCTTCCTTCTGAAGGTGACAGAGGGTCTTTTACTGTAAATCAAAGAATGAATAAAAGAGTGTCACTAAAATCAGTTTAGCAGAGCATCTAATATCCTTGTCTGTAGGTGTTAATTTAAAAGATTAGTAGGGTCCCAAGGTCTGCAATGGGGCCAAGGGACTATACATGCACAGTATTGATCAGTTTGTTTTCTTCCAGGAGATTCATTTTAATTGTGCAGGAGAAATTTTTCTTGATTCATTATCTTACTGGCAGTAAGAGTTTTAAGGTGGAGAGATAATCTGTTCTGACAAAAGTTTAAGGCATTATTTTGATAGCATGTTTGACAGCAGTACCTCAGGAAATGTGATGACTAAAAGTATCGAAGCAGAGGAAGAGGTGGTGTTAAATACTTCACAACCCCTTTCTGAACCCCTCCTACTTTATAATACTTCGAGTTTCATATCAAATACTTGCTTTATTACTGCTGATTCACTGTAACTTGTGGTTAATAGAATTCTGGCCTTATCATTCCCTGACAATTAGGCTAATGTGAAACTTGTGAAACTTTTGAAATTTTCTGCATTTTCTTTTAACATGCAGCTGACAGTCTATTTATTTTTGAAGTGTGATAATTAGAGATGGAAGGAATTGATTTCCAAAAATTCAAATTTTTTAAGGGTTTGGATCTAAAGAATATATTAAGTTGACTTTGCATGAAAAAAAGCTACATTGTTATCCACTTTTTAAATGTGTTTATTTGAGATGATAGAAATTTATCTAAATTAATTTTTTAAAGAAAAAAAAAGCCTAAATAGACATATTCAGGTTTGCCTTCAACAAAATTATTCTGTTCATTTCTCTGCCCCGCTGAATATTCTAAGCTGTAGCAATAAGAACTCACTGCACAGGTCTTACTTCTCACATTCCTGTTACGCAGCTGTGGAATGAATAAATTCAGCTCCAGGTCCACATGATAAGAAAGCAGAACCAGGAACATATAAATCTCGTCCCTCTTTACATTATAGACAGACTCAGTAGCCTGGAGACATTAAGACACATTTGGTTTGTGATTATTTAGTCTTCTGATGAATATTCAAATAATTATTTATGTATATAATGTGGCTTCCATATTCCAGAGGTGTGCTCCATTTTGCATGGAGGATTTGATTTGTTCATGTAGCATGTTCATGTAGCATGTGCTACATGTAGCACATCCAGCCCAGCCTGCAGCTATCATATGGGTATCCTTGTTGGTCCTGTGTCCTCCCCATCAATCCCATGTGGTTGTCCTGGATAGCCTGTGTATTCCCAAATCACACCAGAGTCACAGCACAAAGTGTTTCAGAGAGAAAGAACTAGTTTGCACCTCAGGCTTCAGCAAGTGTTAATGGCTTAGTGTCACGTGTATCTTTTTACCAGCTAAAATGGTTATTGGTCCTAGGACATCCACATCCATGCTACCACATCCTCAAAGCCCACAGTGCCAGAGTATAAAAGTATACCTACCCCTTGCAAACAAGCCCTGCAAGAAACACTACTTGCTAGCTATTCGATCTGGGCAGAAGAAGGACATAAGAGCTTTGAATAAAGATTTACTTATGGAAAATAGTAAAAGCTAACACAAAGCCAAGGTTAACTGAAACATATAATTAAACTTCATATTTGCTTTAATAAAATACAATATTGACTTTGCTCTTTAGATTAGGTTGTTGACATTACAGCAGTACAATAAACAAACCACTAAGCTTTTTACTAGCAGAACAGAAAATTAAAGCTGGTTATGACAAGCCAAATAAAATGAGTTTATTCAGGACTGTATAAATCATCAATAAGAATTCCTAATCACTCGCCTCCCAAAAGCTAGATTATTTGATCTGCAGCAAAACTGGGGCTGTGTCAGCAAGTTGGATGCAAATCAAACAACATTCAGACATCTCAAAAATTCTGAAAGTATGTGTCTGGAATACAGATGAAGGCCAGAAATCTAGTGAGGCCTTCTTAGGGTAGTGGGGAAAAAAATTAAAGCTATTTTTTAAAATGGGATGTGGTTCCTGAAACAGAAGTCTCTCATCAGCATGGTGTATCACAGATGAATGATCATCCCTGGTTTTCTAGTCTTAGTTTATATGTATATTTTGAAAAAGACTTTTCTTTGTTTGATGCATACATCTTATTCACACTAAAAGCTATACAAAACTAAACTGTTCATTTTGATGCTTTATCATATTGTGTTACCTTTTAATACAAAACCACATGGTTCCTGAAAAGGTCTACTATAATTTAAGGCGTCCCAGCCACAATAGTACTCTTTGATGTATGTATTTTATATATAAAGTCTTATTGTAATGCTTGTGATCAATAAAGGTGTTCACTCAGACATGGAGTAAATTTGTGAACTATTAATATTTTATTATCTGTTTCCCTAAATCATAGTCTACTCCTGCATCAATAAAATGCTTTCTTCCTGATTTTTTCATATAATATAAATAAGGATTAAGTGCAAAATAAAAATAACAATAATATATGCAATAAGTTTTCAAGATAACTCAAAAATTATAATTCAGATGCAGCATCAACTTATTCATATTTACCTGAACATGGCTTTCATGAAAGTTGTTCATAATTCATGATAAAAGCTGAGAAGTGCATCTGTTTGCAAAAGTCTCCCTATTTTTCACTATGCAAGAATTTATTTTGAAAGTACCAAGCTTAAACTCTTGTTTAAAGTTTTCTCTATTTCAGACCACATTTCAGCATTTGCTCATAGTTTACTGACTGAAAAAATAGATGATCTAGAAGGAGGGACAATCTTGAAGACTTCATGCTGCCATAGTCTTCCTTTTATTACCACTCACAGAATCACAGAATGTAGAGATTGGAAGGCACTTTTGGAGGGAGGTTGGTCCCCCACAGCAAAGCAGGTTCACCCAGAGCAGGTTGGACAGGAACACATCTAGGCAGGTTTTTAAATCTCCAGAGAAGGAGACTCCATAACCTCTCTGGTCAGCATGTTCCAGTGCTCTGGCACCCACAAAGCAAAAGCTCACAATCCTTTGATCCTGAATAGGATAAGAACGAAGGATACATGGAAGAGATCAAAGCCTTGCAGATTTGCTTATTGACTCCCTTCCATACTACTATGGCAGAGCTGAAATAAAGCAGAAGTTTGACAGATGATGATCTCTTGACTATAATATACATAGAGTGTTGACCTAATCTTGGGTGAAGAACAAAAATATGGCATGGAGGTAACATGGAAAATTAAGCATTACTAAAAGAAGGTTGTGTCAGATTAGTCTGGGAGATTCTTTTGCTTTTCCAAACAAAGGAGAGTGTCTCTAAAGATTTGGACTTCAGTTAATACTTTGATTCAGTACAGGAAAAAAATTTATTTTAGCTGGAGAAGGTAGAAGTTGCGAAGAAGTTAGAGTGCAGGTGAAAGTGCAAATAACAATTAGTTGTGTAAATGGCAATTAGTTGTCCATGAAAAGGGAACTGTTCATCTGGAAGAAGGTTACCAGTAGAGTTCATTACAGTGTAGACTTGAGCCCTCCTTAAAATGATCATTATTGAGCATAATAGGAAAGTGTGATAATAGCTCAGAGTTGGAAGATATCTTTTGGTCGGAGGAAAAGTGTAATATCTCACAGAAAGAAAGCCTGGATGCTACAAAAAGCTGGACTAATCAGAACTTTTTCTGTGAGCTAAGGGGTCATCACATCAGGTAAAGGGCACATCAGGGACTGTGAATTGCTGGCGTGATGTTACCATACAAACAGATCTCAGCAACCAAGGAGTTGGTTGTTATCACCTGAAGGAGTGCCTGTAGAGAATGTGTGTTAATACCATTGTAAAGGCACTTGCTGAGAACTCATCTAGCATCCAAGGAAATGCAATTACTTTTTGACCATGTGTGATCAGGGCTAAGAAATTAATTGAAAGTAAGGAAACCTTCTTCTCATGAAAAGACATTAAAGGACCTCATTTTGTTTACCTTGGCACGCAAAAATCTGGCCAGGGATGTAAATATCTGTGAAGGGTAAGAACTGTCTGTTGAAGAGAAAGCAGGAATACACATGCCATGAATATACTTATGCCTAAAACAGAAGGATGCGAATCATCATATTCGGGAAGAGTCCTTTAGCAGAGCAATGAGGGCACAGGACTTCACTAAGGCAAACAGGGGTCCTGCCCAGAGATCCTATTCTGTGTCTGTGGTGCTGATGATTCGGAAGAGCTCCTTGTATGTTCTTAACTATAGAAAAATGTTAGGAAAAGACTTGTCAGGTTACAATTGCAGCTATCATGTAATTCCAGTGGTAGATGGTAAATTGGAAGAAATGAACATAGTCCTACAGCAAAACAAAAGAAGAAGAGACAGGAGTTTTCTTAGTTTACTCTTGAGAATAAGGCCAGGGGTGTTGAATACACACAGTGGACGGTGGAATCCAAACTCGCCTATTATATTTCTGGTTTTCATCCTCTCTTCTGAGTACAATTCCAAGATTAAATATTGGCTTCTCTGGCTCCAACCAATGATCCTGTAGCCTTTAAAATCTGTAAGATCTCTCTCTGGAGTGATACCCATTCTGTCTAAATCACTATGCAGCCTAACCTTTTCGTATTTGTCTTGAAAGTTCTTTCGTGCTGATGCAAAAGAAAATTCAGTAGAAATGGTACTAAAACTGAAAAGAGAATGAAACAAGATAACTCAATGACTTTGCTGAAGTTAATTACCCAAAGACATAAATTAAGAGAAGCTGCATTTTTAGTTCTTGAATTAAACAATAGTCTTATCCTTGGAAAATATTTGTAGTGGTTTAGCAAATCCTGCATACAGAGGGTTAGAGAATATATTTCAAAATAAAAAAAAAAAGACAGCATGTCCCACTGTGAGTGAAATATGATTTCATCATTCAATACTGCTGTTTTCTTAAAATGTTGCTAGGCCTGGTATGGAGACAGGCATCAAAATGCAAGTCAAAATATGTAGGGGTTTCAAATATGTCTTAGATATTGGTCTGGGTGGATTTCTTTTGACATCCAGCTGTGTTTGCGTTTGGGAGCAATGTTTGAAATCAAGGGTCATCTCTGCAGGCAACTGTGCTGGGAAAAATTAACTGGCACAGTAAACAGTGAGGGTTTGAGTGAAATACCATTCACAGCTGAATGGGAATACTTTAGACTGGTTACAGCAGTGGGAAGAGTGTCATAATCTGAAAATATTTCTTAACAGAACATATGACAGAGAGACTATTTTCCTTAGGATATTGATGAGTAATAAATTTATATGCTTCCCCCACACTCCCATTTCAACAAAACCCAGATACACCAGGGCTCTGCCTGGGGTGAATGACTCTAAAAACATGAACTTAAGCCCCCAGTGCTCCAAAGACACATCATCTTGACCTTTCTCACTGCTTATAGAATTTATTGAATTCTACGAATGCAGGCAGTTATTCGAACCAGAAAAGACCTGATTTTGTCTAGAGTTCAGATATGAATAAGAAAAGCTTTGGGACCCAAACTCTAACAGAATTCAATTCAAACTGCTAAGGTATGCATTGAATGCGTGTGCATAGGCCCATATCAGCCAAATGTCCAGTGTGTAATGTCTTAGCAAACCCAAATTCAGCCAAAAAACCAACCAGTGGGAACTTCTGCCATATCTTGTCTGTGATTTCTGACAACCAGGCCTTCTGGCTGCTCTTCCCTACTTTCTTTCTTCCCTGCAGTGAAGGAAGAGCATAGCTGCCAAGCATTAGCTCTGTATTTTCCCCGTGCCCATCAGGTCTGCTGAGCCAGCATGATGTTTGGTGGTAATTCACTACAGCTGTAGGTCAGCAGCAAACAACCACTCCAGCGGCAAGAGGAAAAGAGAGATGAATAGCGTCTGTGATCAGCTGCCTTCTGGAACTAGTCTTCCTGCAACGCAGCCTCCTGTGCTGCTAGTGCCTACAGGCATACGCTAACCCTTCAACAGATGGCTGAATCCGCAAGCTGCTGCAGATTGTCTGCGTGCAGGTGTATGTGTGAAGAAGGAGGTTATGGTGGGTTTGATTTTTGTGTATTGCAATGAATATGAAAGTATGTTTCTTATTTTGTGCATGTGGAAGGAAGTCACACTTTGAACTTTCCTTGCTGGGAGTAAGGTAATGACAAGTCAGAGATTATTTGTCTTCACACCCCTGGTGTGGAAATGACCATACTAGGTCACACCCAAAGACTTTACTTTCAATGCCTGCTTCCTGCAGAGTCCGTAATTGAAGTTGTTTTTTTTTAAATACACAAAATGATACTGAAAGGAGGTGAGGGAGAATCTGGTACCTATAACAGTCTCTTAGTCACTGATGAAGATTGATGAGGCACTGAGATCTGCACTTCTAGTTCTCTTTACTGTTGGATATTAGTAACTACAATTAGAATTAATTATACACTTGCATATAAATTTTCTTTCCCTCTTTGCTTTCTGTGCAAGCCATATTCCAGTGTGGGTGGGATGCATATGAGAGAGTCACTCTGGCATCCTTTTAACCTCACACTAACAGGCTCATTAGGGTGCAATTCCTCTGCCCCACTTTAAGCATAGAGCAGAGTATGGCAAATTATTCTTCAGAATTGTATTTTTTCCCACTGCTTAAAGTTACTGTAGATGATACGTACAGATATAGACCATTACACAATAAATATGTACATTTGCTCAGATGAATCCCATTTCTTTTTACCATGAACTTTGTCTACTGTATCAAAATGTTTGCATAAATGCCAGCACATTAAGAATGTGTGAATGATGGTTCTGATCTATCTGCTCAGTCCCTTAAAGTTGTTAATTGAAACAGCAATTCTACTGATAATTAGGCCAACCCTCTGACTCCAGTAGTAGCCAGGTCCAGGTGCTTCTGGGAGACAAGCAAATCAAGAATCTGACAACTGTATAAGATAAAGAATTTTCTAATCATAATTTGACCTAATTTCCCCTTGAAGTCTGAGGTTTCTGCCAGGTTCAGAAGCTTTTTAATTAGTTCTAAAAAAAATCTTACAATGTATGTGAATATACTTCCTAACCCTATAAAATGAATTTTTGTCTTTTACTCCCAGTAAACACAAACCTTCTGTAATAGCCTGTTCCTACCACTCCTTGGGTATTTGACAGGGAAATGAATATGTGTAGCCTGTCTGCTGGACTGGCCACATGCTAGCATACAGCAGTTTATGGAAACAATGCAAATTACTATCAGTTTTTCGCAGAAGAGGGTCAATTCAGCAAGATGCTAAGCAAGTTAATTCCAGCCCAGAAAAGCATTTATACAAGTTCTTAAATCAGCGATTCCCAGGCTCTGTCAACTGTAGTGTCTTCAGAAATACCACCTCTGTGATAAATACTGAATAGCATTTATGGCCGCTCATTACATTGCTATTCTCTGAAGGCTCTTTAGAAGTCACAGATTTCCAAAAGTGTCAGGTACCACAGGTTGAAAATCATTGTCTTAAATGAGGCAACCGTGTTCACCTAACCATATGGTTATGTGTTTTAGTAGAACAGCTCTTCTAGTGCAAATCATTTGCAGCATTTACAGTATGTGTGTACAGTGTCTGATACAATAAATCCCCTCTGTATTTAGTGTGCATAGGAATGTCTGTAAATCCAAGTAATTTCTTATGTATAATAATATTTTACTTTATTTCCTGTTGAAAAAATTTAAAAGTACAGTCTCTGGTTCAAGTATTTAATCGTTTTCTTCATGTCAACATTTGAAAAGCCGTGTAAACCACTAGCACAACATTGCTAGAGAAGAAATAGAAGTGAGGTTTAAAAGTAATGTATTTTGTCTTTTTTTTTTTTTTTTTTTAATCTGGGGTGTCTGATGACTACCGTCTGGACAGTTTTTCTGTTCATTCTATCACATGTCAATTGAGTTTTGTTTATTGACTACTAAGGAAAAATCTGGAGGTTTTAATTTTATTGTATTCATTTTAATCAACCCTGCTTCCTAAATGCTCCATTCACCACCCTGCAGTGCATAAAAGAACTCTTATGTCCTCAATGGGTTTAGACTTTTCTGGCAGTAGAATACTGTGAAACTCCATGGTTTGGTGGCTACACTAAAATCATCCCAATTCTTATTCTTCTTTCTCTTCCCCAGCTGTGTGTGTGTAGGGGAGGGTATCTGGAATGTTATTCATTTTTTTCTAAACATAAACAGCAAGTGGGGGATTTTGAAAGTGCTCAGCATTGGTTTAAACATTCTCAGTCCCTACAGAAATGCGTGGTAAAGCTCCTGTTGACTTCAACAATGCATGGTTTTAAAAACACCGCCTTTGGCTCTCTTTGTAATAAGACAGAGTTACAGCTAATCCACAGTACATATGGTCTCCCAAGTTCATAGCTTTTTCAGAATTGTTTTCACTATACAAAGCCAAAAGCCAAATGCATGGCTATGTTCCAACGAAACAGAATTTCCTTTCTATATGTAGAGGTGATCATACTGTTATTTTTAACTGCTTCATGATATGACTGTAGAACTCAGGTTTTGGCCTCCTTGTTTTCTGAAAGTCTCTGCATTGTTGGAATTACATGTCTCTAGTAGGCAGTCATATTAAACTCTTTCTCTCTGTTTCCATCCCAGTGCTTTTGCCAAGCTGGTCTGCACACAGCTTTTCACACTGTAAAGCACCTGGTTCAAATGATTCTATCTTCACTTTGTCATATACTTAGCCAAATTCCGTACTTTTTGTCTCCAGGGTGGGTACACATATTGTGACAGAGTAAACCATTTTCCATCTAGAGCATCATTGTCAGTGTATTTATGGATAACTGTTGAAAAAGAGAAAAGGAATCACCTGTGACTCCATTCATTACAGTATTTAAATCTCTAAATGTTTGGCTCCAACTGTTAATCTTTGCCTGTGCATGTGATATCTGGACCATAAAAAGTAAATGCAATGTACTGCCCCTAATATAATTTGCATCAGTTAAGCACAGCTCTTTTAATAGTTCAATGGCGTCTAGTTTTATATTAATATCAAGTGAAAAAAAGTAAAAAAATCAAGTGAAAGGGAGTAAATTATTTACATTTCTTCACATTTCACTAGGTTTGAAACATAGAACTATTAACAGAAATTAAGAGAAACTGAATTTCTCTCCCCTATGGATTGTTAAACTGGGGTCCTCTCCTGACAGAAAAGGGGCTAGATATTTCTGATGGACAAACTTAACCTGCACCTAAGGACAAAGATGAGCTTGAACATGTTTAAACCTGGAGTCAGCTGTTATAACCAGCCAATACGGCTGGCGTGAGTCCTGCCACCTTCAGAGCAGCTTTACCTGGAGGTGACAGCACTCATCTGCCTTGTGCAAAATTAGCTGAGGGTGTTAAACCAACCCCAAAAATGGTGTGACAGTAGCAGTATGCAGAAGAACTGCCTTCTCTGAAGAGTTTTTATTTTTTAAGGAGGTAGGCACACCTTCCACTGGGGACCCTCAGTGATTTGTTGGGTCACTCTCTACAGAACCAGAAGCTTTCCAGGTCCTTGCAAGCAGAAGATAAACTGGAGCATCCCATGTGCATCCCCTAAACCACAAACATGTTGGTAAGGGTCTTTGATAAGTGGGAGGCCCAGCGGAGGACACATGCAAAATACCAGACCTGGAGGGAAGCCAGGCAGGCAGACACCTCTCGATATTGTCTAGTTTCAGCACTTTCAAAAATAGTTTTTAAAGCATTTAGGTGCTTACCAGGTTCATCAAGCAGTAAATCTTTTTTAGATCTTTGCCCTCTAGAGCCAGACTCTCAGTGTATTTTCACTAAGGGGAAAATTTTTAATAACTTATATCAGCAGACAAATTAGCACTAACCTGACACAAAGTTCCAGGGAACACAAAACAGACTGTAGTTTTTACATGTATTAAATAGTCAGCTGTATGGGAGGTTATCTTAACTAATGCTCTATTTTAGAACTTCACAAGTGCCTTTATTTCACTAAGGGCATTAACAAAAGGAACTAAGAAAAATCTTGACTTCCACCCTCCCACTTCCATGGAAAGGACAGAAATTGGAGGTATGTAAGCACCAAAATAATTTAGTGCCCTATTTTTAAACATAGTTGTTCCATAATACACCTTTAAAAACACCCAGTTCACTTCCAGTATGCTCTCACCTTCAAGATGCCCCAACAGTTTTGAAGTGTGGCACTTTCAGAACTTTTATCTCAAGAAAAATCTGAAATATGAGGACCAATTTTATCACTAATTTAAAATTGATTCTGGCCAATGTTTGGTTTCAGTTGATGCCTCTATATAGTAATTTCCATATCTTTTGCAAGATTTTCTGTCTCAAAACCATTAATTTTGCTTCAAGTAAGGTTAATTTGAGGAAAAATGTTCACCACAGGAGGAAAAAAGAATTATGTTTGCTGCTTCTAAATGTGACAGATTCCCCTCGCTTTAACTTGCTTTCCTCTGGGAAGATCTTACAAGAAGAGTGCTTCAAGACAACACTGTCTTCTGTTTTGGTCACGTCAACGCAGTTGTCTTAGCTATTACAACTAAGAAACCAGGGATGGGCTGCAGAACATTTCCTTCATTCATGTTTGAAACAATAGACTACTGACTTACAACACACAGCCAATCTTTTGCCATGCTTTTGGACAGCCTAGGTTATGAATTCACCATGAATTCACCCCATTGGAATAACCAGGGAGACAAAATAATCTGTATAGTTCTGGCCAAAAACTTTGATCATTTTTGAAGCATCCGAAGTTGGAGATTGACCTAAAATTACACTCAGGAAGCACACTGATGTGTCTCAGGTTGCTGAAGTCCTACAGTAGGCAGCAAGTATTTATGACCCTTTTTGATGTCAGCCATATGAGCAACTCTGAAAAATATCAGTATCACAGCATTGCGTTCGGTATCCTGCAGAGATGTCATGATTTTCCCATGTTCTCAAAGTATTCCTCTTGTTTGGTAACCAGTTCCAGTTCAAGAACTTTTTTAACTCTCCAGGCAATAAATATACCCCTTTTGTGAAAATTTGCTCAATATTCTGTAAGGTTAGCACTAGAATGAGCAATGAACTGTGTATTCAGACTCAATAACTGCCTCATGTAGGAAATTAAAATTATGGCTACCTTTACGATGATTCATTTGTCTCATTGGCTTCCCATAAAAACCTTAGGGGAGGAATTGGGTTTTCAAATATTATGGCTCAATTTCTCCCCTTTGCTGACACAAAAGGGAGGAAGGAATCATTACTGATCTCAGATGGGATAGGCCATAGTAAGCACTTTTTAAAGCCCCAGCACTTGTCCAATACTCAGTTTCCAACTCTCAAAGAGATTTAGGTATGTTGGCATCACAACATGCAGTTCTAGTTATCCCATATTAGGACAGTATAAGTAGATCGCAACTTTTTTTTTTTTTTTAAAGAAAGAACTTAAAAGAGCCATGATGCAATTATAGTCTCTAAATAGAGTAGAATTGTGAAGGTAAGATTATTTTTTATTTACTTGAGCACAAGAAGAGGGCCATCCAAAGAAGTGGTGATACAACATGAACATGATTAAATTAATTGTGACTTTTTGTCTACAGTAAAATGTCAAACTTACTGATATGGCATATTGTGCAAGCCAAAAAAAAATAGCTAAAAATTTAATAGATAATTTCTCCTATGAGGGGTCAAAGCTTTTTTTTTTAAAAAAGAAAAAAAAAAGGTGAGCCAGATACAACTGTCTGGTCAAAATATCCTTATTTTAATGATTATCAGGATTGGTAGACTTTACTGAGGCAGGATCATCCTCTACCTACTATATTTTTGTATTTTTTACTTCTTATCCACAGTGATATGATCTTAACAGATCTGTTATCAGAAAAAGATACAGGCTAGGTGAACCTTTGGTCTGACCCAGTGTGACTGTTTTATATGCTTATGACACCTGAAACTTTCGTTACCTCTGCTTACAACAGCCTTCCTTATCATCCCATGGCTGTTCAGACACAGATGGTGAAAAACAGCAGAATTGCTTTAAAACTGCTTTGAATACACTTGTGAGGGAGTAATATAAGTCCTTTCTCAGAAACAAGCATAACTGTTAGTGACATGTAGATCAATGTCTGCATTATTTAAAATGTTCATTTGCTTATTGCAAGTATTAGCCTTGAAATTTAACTCATAAATTCTTCTCTTCTAAATTTCCTATGTGCTATTTTCTTTGAAGTTTTCCAGGCCACCAAAAATCTCAGCAAATTTGTTTTTATTTTCTCACAGACTGTCAGAATACTGTGAAAATACACAAAGATATTTTATGATAAAAACCTGAGTCTTAGACAGGATTGCCTTTTTAGACAGCTTATTTTCCACTTTTTGGGAAGGCTGACCTTGCTGGAGAGGTTATTGCTCTCCAGTGACATGCACATGCTGATGAGTGGGTTGCAGCATCTGTGACAGGAGCCCTGTTCTGTCGTTTGAGCTGAAGAGGAGCATGATCGTAATTGAAAGCTCTTCATTTAACCCCAGCAAGACAGTCTCAGATAAGCCACAAATCATTAGGGCTCCTGCACTCAGTGACAGTGTGTTGTGTCTATGTGAGTCAGAGAAAAAATATAAACTAATTTCTGCTACTTTTTAAGTATTTGGGCTTCTAATATTTTTATAATTATACAGCCTGGGAGTTGATTTCTTCTCCCAGTATTTGTGATCCTAATTAAGCCTCACATTTATTATTAACACTGCATCCTATTTTGTATGGGGGACCAACCTCTGGAGAGACCGTTCTGTTGTGCTATGACACCCGAGGCCTCACGTCTCTCTAATTATTGAGTCCTGCCTCTGCTCCATTACGATACTGCCCTGTTTAATCCCCACTTGCTTTTACAGTCTGGGAATGGTTTCTTTTCCTATTTGAAGTTCAAATTAAGTCTCATGTTTATTAGTAAGTGCATCATTTCATAAGAGAAATACAAGCGTTCAGAGAAAGATCAGAGGGTGCTTTATTGAGAAGAAGCCACTGAGGGATTCCTGGCAGTACAGAGGGGGTCGGGTCAGCAGCAACAGTACTGACAGAATTAGCTTTATAGAGAACAAGCCAAAAAACCCACATCTGCAAATTATGTCTGAGGCCCACAAGAAGAGCCTGAAACTTAGAGACGCGCTTTCAGTTAGCTCTGATAAGGGTGCAAAGAAACTGGGAAGGTGTGAGCGTACGCTGTCCCTAAACCAAATGATCATGGCTTTGTGGGCTGTGCATCCATGGAGAAGAGGAAAAGGCTGAGTGGCAATGACTATGAAAGTAAGGAGGGAAAGCTTTTTTCCTGTCCTGCTTTGTTGAGGAATGTGTCGTCCCTCTCACCACTGTGACTACTGACACAGGCTTATCCAAACCCCTCGGGACATAGCATTGCAAGGTGTAAAAGTCAGGACAGTTGCTCTGACAGCCAGGCCTTTCTACATACCCTGCTCTCATGCACGTTTCTGTCCATTATAAGTTTTAACCAGGACTACCACAACAGGGTCAAAAGAAGCAGTACTGGGAAGCAGTGAACATGAACGTGTACTGCCAGCCCAAGCCCTGTTTTGTTTCTGCCATGGGCTCACTCATTTTATGATCATATATGGAATTATATGAGCAATTTCTTATCCAAACTTTGCTTCCTCCTCTTCACTCTAATGCCTTTGCCCTGACGTTTCATGATGTTCTAATCAATTTCATTCTGCGACTGACTCCATGTCTGCCTCTGCTACACAGCTGACTGTATCTGCTCACAGCTCAAAGACATCAGCTTAAATGCAATAATGAGATGTGACTGCAAAAATAGCACATTTTCTGTGAGGAATCTTCTCCCTGCAGGTATCAAGATTTCAGGTCTTTTTTTTTTACTCACAAGAATATCATCCTAAGCCCTGTGAACTGCTTGCTTTGCAGATCTGGATTCACTTATCTGTCATGAAACTGGAACAAATAGGAAAAAATTTCTCAGTCACCTAAAAGGTTGCAACCATCTGCAATCTAGATTGGTAGAGATTCAGACAAACTTGTGATGATACCGGAACTAAATCACTTCAATTTTCAATAAGGATAATGATCTTGAATGCAGGGCACACAGGCAGGATGGACAATGAGACTGTGGAAATAATAAATAACCGTGTTAGAGGTAGAAGCAACACTTAAAACCCCACAGTACTATCACACCTTGAAGGACCAGATAACCTGCACCTGGCCCAGTGTGCAAGCCTAGCAGCAGGGAGTTTTAACTAGATTTTTTGAGTCTACGGAACAGTTTTTTGACTGAAACAAAGCAAGTGTGGTCCATGCAGCATGTGGATGAATGCTGCCTGTCCATTGCCAGCTATTAACCTTCCTTGAACAGGCTTTGAAGGGCTCTTAAATCCTAGCAAACATAAGAGCAGGTAAATGAAGGAAAATTATAAATGAAATCAACAAATTAGCAAATAAAGGCCGTGCCAGACTAACATGATAGCTCTCCTTAATATGCTAACTGATCTTCCAGACAAAAGAAATGCAGTAGATCTAATCTACCTGGAGTTCAGTAAAGCATTAAATGCAGTCCCACATGGGACATTATTAGTTAAGCTAGATAAAATGGGAATTAGTTCCCCACTAGAAGGTGGGAAACAGCTAGAATAAAGGAGACAACCTGACAGGTTATTTCAAGAAGGCATTATCAGCCTGCAGGGAGGCTACTGTGGACATCCAGAGACATCAGTTCTGGAAGCAGTCGTACAGGTAAAATTTGCAGATGCAACAAACCTGATCAGCACAGGTTCTCTCTGCATCATCTTTCACAGCAAAATGAGAGCTTGCTCTGCCCTCAGTCCAGGCTGATAGGCAGTAAGCCACACCTGATCCAAAGCTATATAACCAAATAACTGCAGGTCTGTTACACTAAATGAGGGAATGAGAGACTTTTATCCATAAGCAGAACCACAAGGCATTTGCAAAGTACCTGGTTCACATTTGACTGGGTTATACTGTCATTATACCAAGTCCAGGAAGGATTAAATAGTTATACCACCAAAGAATAGTCAAGGTGCAGGACAGAAAGAAGAAGAAGAAATGTGGATTAGAGAGACAAGGCACAAGGAATCTGAGGACTAGAAAAATAACTTTTGGCTACAAGTTGATCATTATCACTAGGAAATAGAAACCAGAAAAAACGAGGTACATTATCTAATTCCAGGATGAAAGTGATCCACAAATGTGATACAGCAAGGAAAACATCCTCCTAATTCCAAACACAGCTATATTATTTTGGAATGTTCTAGTAAGTGTGCATTGTATACTATGCACAATTACACTCACAAGGACAAGAAAGGTGAGTACAGAATGCTGCAGATGACACTGAGCACTGCAAATCCTTTCTTTGAGGGGAGTTATTTTTTGGTGGCTTCACCATATGCATGGACATAGCCTCATTCTTTGTTTCCTTACTATATCTGCTGTTAAAGCTGGATTTTGTATAATAGGTGGAGCTGTTCTTTGCCTTCTTCTGGCTAACTCTGATAACCTGAACATTTTTCCTTTGTTTCAGGACGAAGTCACAAGAGTTAATTTAAGCGATAACAGCAAGAGAGAAGTGCTCATCAAATGAAATGCTGATCTCAGCTGGGAGGAGGTAAATGAGTTCCATGTGGTAATTTAAAAATCTGTTCCTTATTGTTTCTCAGCTGTTAGCTGTTGCCTCCCAACTGGGCCTGTACTTGACTGCGTGCTAATTGGACCCAACAAGCATTGGTAAGAAGGGTCAAAGAGCCAAAGTCTTGGTTTGGATCTTGGCCCATGATTCAGGGAAGTCACGCTTGCTCTGCTTAGCACCTGGAAAATTAAATGCTTATATGAAGCACAGGACAAGGTTAGTGCAAGAACAAATTGTTTTAACCTGGCCATAAATACATTTTGGCTGGAATTCTTTCTAAAATACTTCTCATGATCATAGCAGTGGGATTCGGGAAAAAACATTTATGGAAGGAGTTGTATGATACCCCTTCCAGTCAACACCAGAGGCCAGGCTCAGCGGTTTTGAGAATCCCTTCAAATTCTTTGTTCTTACCTTTGAGAGAATTACTAAGAAAACTCTGTAATAATCTGTAACTTAGATCATAATGCATGAGCCAGAAAAAAATGCAAAACACAGCTTGACTTTTGGTTCCCAGGTGGAGTTTGCAGAATTGGCATTTAAAACAACCATCTGATCTCATTAGATATGGAAGCCATCAGGAGATGATAAACATAGAATCCCAAAGCACCATTTTTGGAGTTACATTTGAAGAGCTGAACAGCATTTAATGCCAAGCTGAATAAAAAGGTGCCATTTGAAATACTGCTGTCCTCACGTGTTGACTTAAGGAAAAATGTGAGGATAGTACACGTTCTCGCCCAAATCAAGAGTCAAGCAGTTGTATTTTTAGCTTGCTAGTAGGTATAAGGGCTCAAAGGGTGCATCAGAAGAGGGAATATAGAAGAGCCTTAAGGCTCAGCTGTGTAGCAGCCAGTGGCAGGATGACGCTGTGTATATGTACAGTTTCCAAAAAACACTCAGTGCATGTGAACTGCTCAACAAACCCATGTGATCTGATACACTTGCACAGCCAGCTTCTTTCTGCCTGCCAGGTGGGTTTGTCCATAGGATCTGATTTCTGTACAACAATCTGGTTCTATGCATGTGTTTTCTCTTAAGAATATGGCTTCAAGAAATAGTTATTTTCTCCTTAAAGTTTCAAAAGCACAAAATGTTGATACAAAACAGTTTCCAACATTTTCACGCATCAGTGTAAACATAAGCACAGAAAAGGTGAATGGATAAGATTTACTGTGTCATTTTTATTTGTAACTAATAAATACTGCTCATAAAAGATAATGCCCACATTACTTGAATAATATAATTGATTGAATGAGATGGTGAAATAAGAAGGGCCATTAATGATGATCACAGTAAAGTTTTACGTTACTACTCCTCTTGAATTTATTGAATGAGAGAATAGCTGCTCTGTACACCCTTGGAAATCAGAGAGAGGTACTCGGTTTTGAAATATGTCAGGATGTTGGGGCAATACCAAGAACAAAAGTAGGCTGGGCAGAGAATGGATCGAGACCAGCACTGAGGAGAAGGATGTGGTTGATGGGAAGCTCAACATGAGCTGGCAGTGTGTTCTTGCAACCATATCTGGACACTATGTAGCTGGAGCACCTCTGCTATGGGGACAGGCTGAGAGAGTTGGGATTGTTCAGCCTGGAGAAGAGAAGGCGCTGGGGAGACCTTATAGCACCTTCTAGTACCTGAAGGGGCTACAAGGAAGCTGGGGGGGACTTTTTACAAGGGCCAGCAGTGACAGGACAAGGGGCAATGGGTTTAAATTGAAAGTGGGGAGGTTTAGATTAGATATCAGGAAGAAGTTCTTCCTGGAGAGGGTGGTGAGGCACTGGAACAGGTTGCCCAGAGAAGCTGTGGATGCCCCATCCCTGGAAGTGTTCAAGGCCAGGCTGGATGTGGCTTTGAGCAACCTGGTCTAGTGGAAGGTGTCCCTGCCCATGGCAGGGGGGTTGGAACTAGATGGTCTTCAAGGTCCCTTCCAACCCTAAACCATTCTATGATTTTAGAATGTACCACAC
>NW_010272747.1:46031-73476 GCF_000690775.1 Eurypyga helias
TTCTGATGTAGGATTTTTTAATGAATAAGTGCCACTGATTTTTACTTAAGGTCTTTTCTGTCATTTCAGTGAGCAATAGGTAAGGCTGTGAAAATAAATAGATGTCACCAGACATAAAAATGGTGCCTTGAGCTAATGAGCCCTCTGTGTCTCACTGAACTGTCTTTTATCATCTCAGTTACTGAGGTGGACACAGGTGAAGAGATGTATTATAAGCTACAGCAAGCAGGAGAACACATTATTTTCAGCTTCTTTGAAATGAAACTTTTGTTATATAATATAATAAACAAGTAAAAATGACGGTTTATAAGTGTATGTGATTATATATATAATATATATAAAGCACCATTTGGAGACTACAGGACTTTTTACAAGAGCCTGTAGTGACAGGACAAGGAGTAACGGGTACAAATTGAAAACAGGGAGGTTTAGATTAGATATCAGGAAGAAATTCTTCACAGAGAGGGTGGTGAGGCACTGGAACAGGTTGCCCAGAGAAGCTGTGGATGCCCCATCCCTGGATGTCTTCAAGGCCAGGCTGGATGAGGCTTTGAGCAACCTGGTCTAGTGCAAGGTGTCCCTGTCCATGGCAGGGGGGTTGGAACTAGATGATCTTTAAGGTCCCTTCTAACCCAAACCATTCTGTGATTCTATGATTCTATGACTGTTTTATCAAGTTAGACCCCCCCTTACATATATTTTAAGACTGACCGAATTATTAGATCATTCATTTGGCCTTCAGGATATCAAAGGACACAATATTTCAATCTCTTATTCTTTACTGAATCCAAGAAGTAATTTTTGCCTATCTGTCAAAAAGATATCGAGCCAATATCAATAGTTTGTGCAAATCTTTGAAGTGGTTTTAAGTTTTGTCTTGATGTACTCTTATTGATTGTCTCTTATACATTCTCTGTCACAAGATCAGGGATTTCCTCCTACTGAGTCAACTGGTCCTGTAAGAGAGCAGGGGGTTCATCTGATACGTGTTAAGGAAAACTTCCTCTTAATCAAATAAATGAAAAAATAGTGGATGCCATACTATGGGAGGGATAGGGACAACAAGAAATCATCCTGGGACATATTTGCAAATGATCTTCTCAGGAACAGACATGCAGAGGGAAGTCTAGGAGACAAGAAGAAAAGAAGGTTGCTGAGGACTTCCCTGAACTGAAGGATCTGGAAGAAAGAAAAGATGAGAAACTTCGGATGTGGCAACAGTTAAGCTATACTGAATCTAGGTGACAACTAGTAAGGTGGAGGAGCTCTTACAAAGTCTGGACAGCCTTGGAGACTAGATGAAAATTTATGTGGACCCTGTAATTCACTGTAGCCAAAAGGGCTGTCTGAAGGTGACGAGTAGTCAGAAGATTCTGAGTAACAGCTTATCCCATGGAAGTTAATCATGCTCTGAAGGGGAATAACAGAGAAACAATGCTTGTTTTCATTGTTTAATGTGAGAGGGAAGGTCGAGTGAGATGGCAGACAGCCCCTTAGCAACACAAGGTAATTCTTCACTGTGTTCCCTAATTATATACCATAAATGTCAGTCACACTTCATGTTACCTGTAGTTAACTGTAATCCAGCTGCATGAACCCAACATAAATTAGCCAGTGTGTATAGTTTGCTGTTAAATATACTTCAGAATAGGGTACATCTGATTGCTGGGGGAGGCGGAGTGAAACAGATGTGTAATCTCATCCCATAAATCTCACCTTCCTGTCCTGGAGCACTCTTAACCACATTTCTTAACACAAGATCTGTATCAACATGAAATTTTGTCCTTGTCTGACTGTTGAATCTTCTAAATCCTTTTTGCTTGTATGGGGTGAAAAGAATTCCTCTTGAGGCAACAGCAGGCCTCTGACTGTAAAAATGACAGAATATTAGAAATTCAATCCATTGTGTGGCATGGGAACAGAACTTTTACTCTAGATTTCCTTAAAAATGAATATATTAGAAAATGTGGTTATCAGCAGACCATTTATGACCAGAAATATTTTCTTACAACTTAGTGCTCCTTATATCTCTAGATTAGGCACTTGTAAAATAGGCCATTATGTGTAATAAAAAGCATTTAATGAAACTTTCATTTGTAGGACATTGAATTCAACAGACTTAACATTGACACTGACAAATGTCTCACAAGAGATGATTTGCATGGAAACCACTGGGGTCTCATTTTAGTTCCTGTAACAAACCAGAACAGTGATTTTATCATTTCAAAGTCATTTATATTAGCCCGGAGCTACATGACACAATGGCAATACTTAGGATTGTAGCAGTACATCATCTGCATAAGTGGCATAACTTTCACTGCTTTGATAATCATTCCCAGAGCCTATATCATACATATAAACCTGTTTCAATAGGGGGAAAAAAAAAAGTCTAATTGATCCATTATTTCCCAGAAAGACTTATTATCATGCAGCACATGGTTATCTGGGTGAAAAAAAATTGACTGAAAAGTATGGTGTATTGATAGGGCTCATCATTTTGCCTACCTTTTGGTAGACAAGATGTTTCTACTGAAATATTTCACTGTTATGTAAAACAGCCAAGTAGAAAACAAATACAATTTGCTAATAAATTTATGCCAGGTAATTCTCTTCACTGCAGGAAAGAACGGTTTGTAAAATCTAATTAATATTTTAAAAAGAAAACACTGTGTGGCTTGAACAGACTCTGGATTCAAATTTTTATTTGAAAACTGTTATATGATAGCCAAACAGACCCACCTAGTGAGACATCTAAGTGAACAAACAAAAAGGGCAAAAAGGGCAAATGTATAGCCTCCAAAAAGTAGGAGGATCAATCAATACACTCTGACGTTAATACCACAGGGTTAGATTTCTTAACCACCTAGACATCTGAGAAAGAATTTATATAAACACTTAACCCTTCTATTATAAGGATTTATATTTGAAGTTTATCTCTGCAAAAGTCTGTTACGGTAGGCAGCCTCTTTACTTAAAAACGGTCCCGGAAACAGTGACATTTCTTGTATAAATCACTCCTAACTGCCACAAAAACTGAAACAATTGCAGAATTGCCTCTGGGCCAAAGAGAAGCTCTGAAGCAGAGAAGTGCCTAGTCCTTCTGATGGTTTCCCTCAAGCTAAACCTGAACTGGCAGGGCAACTTCATGTCACAGGGTTTAAGCACAGCTTTGAACAGTGCTGACTGAGATAAATCAATAAGAAGACTGAGATAAATAAATAAGAACCAGCCCACTCTTCAAGCCTGTGATGTCACAAAACATGTATAAAGCCAACCATCAGAGATGTGGCCTGGGCTATTCTGAGGAGAGGTAGCAGAGGGAGGGAGAGGATCTTAACCTATTATTATTAACTGTACTGTAACATTCTCTCTATTGCACTTACATTCTTTCAAAGCTACATGGATTTTAATATACTGATTTTTCCTAGTATTTGGGTTGCCCTGCACCATGCATGTCTCAGTACTCTTAAGTAGTGCCTATAATCTGCACAATTGTGGTTTTAACAGTTCTGATTTCTCCACCTTAACTCAGTAAAATCACTGAAAAGACTCTTGAAAAATATTGTCCTGCCTCACTGCACGAACACACATGTGAACAGGTTTGCCACTTAAGACAGCCTCTGTTTGAAAAAGATGGATACGCCAAGGTAGCACAGAGGGGGGAGCGATATGTTAGCAGTACTGTCAGGGGAATGTCCCCATCTACCCATGTGTGTAATCTGCTTGCTCTAGCCATCAGTCATTTTTCCTATGCACCACTCCACAGTACTTACTTGGAATGAAATCCTGCTTTTAGAACCTCTTATTGTCAGTCACTGCCTCTATAAACTGTCTTCAGGGCTTTTTTGAGATTGGAGGACTATGCTGACTTTTACTGTGAACTGGCCCCTGGTCTGATGTAGCACAAACTTGTCATCGCAGCTTTTCTGAAGTATTTTCTTACAGAGATATTTCCTATTGACTAAAACCCCAATAGCACTTTGGCTACTGTGCAATACATGCATGGCATGTCTTGGAATAGAGTATTTCTAATCATGGTTTTGTCTTAACAGCAATAGAAAGCACCGGCACCATGTGAACCACTCGCTCTGTAGGGAAGATCCTCAGACCCACAGCATAGCTTGAGACTGTGCATGTTTAAGCATTAACACCACTTACATTATGATACAGAATACTGTGTTATTCAGCAACTGTAGAAACCTTTAGGGATATCTTGCAGTGATTGCTGAGACAAGGCTGGTTTTGAAGCCAAATGACATTGTGCCTGAATAAGACACAAACTGGGACAGAGAGTTATATTTCTATAATTCTCTAGTGTTTGCCCCAAGTGCCCATGCTATGAAGTTCAGTACTTATATTAAAGAGGTTTCATTTTGTCAAGGTGAAGGGTGTTCAGGCTGCTGAATATTTTGCCTAAGATGGGATTTACTTTCTCTCTCCTTTCCTTGTTCCCTGCAGTTTGCCTCCTGCTGACGGATGATCTTTCACTAGCGAAGGTATTTTTCCCCAAGTGTGAAATTGATTCCAGCTGACAACAGAGTGTGTCAATCACTTCCCACTTCTGTCATCTTCAAAGACTCCTCTTCCCCTTATTTAAATTGTATTTTCATAATTGAAAATTGCTTTCAGATGACTTAATGAATTCCTCCACTCTATTAAAGGCTGAAAGCAGATGAAATACTGCAGCTTTCAGATTAAGTGCATTTTTATAGGGAAGCTTTAGCAGAAGCTTCAGCAACAACAGCAACAAATTTTCTGTGTTAAGACATGCCCTCTAAAGAAGCAAATCAGAGTGGTAGAAATGGCATTTCCCACCAGCACCCCTGCAAGAAAACAAGTACTAAATTATATTTTGACCTTATGGATATATTTTTAAAGCTTCTGAATTGCTGGAGATGCCATCAATCTCCCAACAACTAATGTGACCCATTGATCAACTGAGATTTGTATTCTTTCCAGTTGATAGAGTGCTGCATCTTCCATTACCGTGTCTCTTTAGAAGGATAAGGCTGACCCTGGAAAGCATAAATGCTGATGGTAAAATATACTGTGTAATCTCTATTAGCTATCCACAGTTAATCTTATGATAGTAAGTAGAGAGAGGCATAAAGTGTTTTCATAGATGATACCCCTGATCACTGGGGCTTGAAATGGAGACTTGCTCAGCAAAGTATTAGTTGATAAATATAGCTGAACTACCAAACCATCCGAAGTTTTGCTTTTGAGAGACAGCAGTGCAAACGTCTTCTGAAATCTGTGTGCCATTTATTCATGTAGTTTACTTAAAAGTAGCTTATCTCTCAAGACCTTTTTTCTGTACAAAAGTGTGGACTAGTTTCTTTATATTCTGAAAACAAATAGCAGCATCCAGATTTGGAAATAAGAGGGATGTTTTTTTTAATTTTAATACTGTTTCATTTGATATTAATTTTAAGAAGCTGGCCAGTGAATTGGTATATACTGGTGGGCTTCAACACATGGCTAAAGGCCAGTATGTCCTGGATTAGAATGAATCAGTATGATTTACCAGGTCTAGTTACCTACCTACTCATTTAAATACAAATCTAGAATAACTCCTCTAAGGCAATGAAGTTACACCTGTTGTGCCCTGGTACGCATGACATCAGAAATAGGACTACTGTGTTTATATGCATAAATCCCCTTGACCTCTTATTAACCTGGATTTGCATTTCACTTCCACTTTTTTTGTAGTAGTATGGTCAGACTATTCATAGATGGGTCCTTTTGAACAGTGGACCTCGGCAGTGCATAAAGCTCCAAAAAGGGTGATGGGAAAATGAAGTATGTGAGCAAATGAGACATGATACAGACATCCTAACAAAGATATAATTCTGTTTCCACATAAGGCTAGATTTTTTTTTATATTCTTTGTTTCAAAATGGATAATGTTTAACTGTCTTCCTAAGTTCTTGTAAGCCTTTTTTATTCTACAGAAGAGTTAAATACTGCAAAATAGAGCTTCTTTAACAGTTTCATTTTATTTAAAGACTTCCTTCTGGCACCAGAAAAAGAAATGTATATAGGCATGGATGGTCACTTTCTATAGACATGAATACGAAGCTAGAGAGGGCAAGAAAGATTATAATGAGAAAAAGCTTTTGAAATAAATGAGTGCAGAAAACTGGGGCAGTCACAAATCACGGATATTCTTTTGGATTGATGTGCATTGATTTATATATTAGAAAATATTACTTGCACCTCTAGAGAAGAACATTTATAATATGAGTTGCAATGGATGTAGCTTAATTAGGGAAATATAGATAGGAATTTTTTTCTAGGCAGAAGCTTAAGGGAGCTCAGAAAGGTAGAAGGAAATATTTATTAATATCATTAAAGCTTTTCATAATCACTTATAGATGACTAAAAGCCTCTGGCTGGAATGAAGTTTGGGGCCTTACTACAACATAGGAAATCACATAGTGGATAGCATTAGTACTTATCTCTCATATTTTATCGTGAGCCAATGTCTAGTTCAGGTACCTTGAATTTGAAGATAAGCCAGACCTATACAAGGGAAATTACCTTGAATTGGAAGATAAATCAGAACTATACAAGGGAAATTTCTTCCTAACCCCAAAGTAAGTTTTGGTAGCTATAATTTTAAAATCATATCACTTTACACATTTATCCTGCAATTACCAGAGAAACCTTATGAAGGTACATGACCCATTAAATTTTGTTAGATCTTTTAATTAATACTTTTATAGCTATTGCTTTATTTCCTTTATATTCTATGTTACATTTACTCTTTCTTGGATGGTGAAAAATAGAAGAACAGACAAGTTTTCTAACTGTACAACAACTTTCAAAATAACTTCCAAACAACTTCCATCTACTGTCATATCAATGGTGATGTCTCTTAATGGCATATCTATGTTGAAATATATAAATCATTACTATAAATATAAGTACATACTATACTTCTTGTGTATGTATATAGCATCATTTTTTAAAATAAAATAAAATTAGAAATGAAATGTCCATTATTAAAAATCCTGTATTTACTCCAATTTCTTCCATTATATGTGGAACATAAAGCCACTGAGCTGATAAAATTGAATCATCTTCTTTTCCTAAATGAAGAAATAATGGTAAAACAATGGGAAATAATTATCCATCATGCAATAAAGTCTCATTGACTTTTAATCTGCATCCTTTCTTCCAATAAATGTATTCCATTTTCCAAATCAGCAGAATAAGAGAGGACATATCTTAACTGTTATCTAATTTTAAGGTTATGCTTAGATGAAGATAACATTGTTTTAGTATCCTTGTGTGCATCATCAGCAAACTCCCAATAAAGACCTCTAGGCATCTGGAGATAGATTCTCTCCTCATTTACACCATGGCAAACTCCTTTCATGAAAATTAATTGAAAGGAGAATTTAGCCCACTGAGTGTAAATCCAGTTTATGAAGGGCTGTTAAACCTGACAATATAAATTTACTTCAGGATGAAACTCATTAGATGCTATTTCAACCTGATACAAACTATTTATAAATTAGGTTTTATCTCTTTGTGTTTTATTGCTTATTTTAGAAAATTTCACTTTAATATGGATAGCTACTCTAAAAGCTATTCAATTAGAGCAAGACAAGAAAGTCATGTCTGTCTTCTGTCACACTCCAACAAAGCATACTCTGAAAAGCAAGTTTAAGGAACAGCAAGAAGTGGCATAACTGTTTATTCATTCTGTAAGAATATGGTATCAAATGCAAAGTAATTCCAATCTATTCTTTGTTCAGTTCAGCACAGAGTATTGCATTAAGTCAAATTATCTTTGAATGATCCAACTTCTTTGGAGGTTGGATGCATTTTGTCTAGTTTTAGACTAGGACTGGAACTATTACACAGCTAGGCTTTAGACTCCCTTCCTTTATCAGAGAGAGAGGGACAGGTATGCCCTAGAGATGCTGGTTGGCCCGGCCTTAAATTTTTTTTTTTTTTTTTTTAATAAGGGGCTGTATTCCTGCTAGAAGTGCCTCTTTCTCACCACTGTGGACCTAGAGATCTGGTTTAGACTACATACCTAACTAAAATCAAGTGAGATTAATCCAACTGTTATTATCTTTTTCCCTTGAACCTGCAGTCTGCAGCTGTTGGAGTTTGAAAGAGAAACACAAAATTCATCTGGAAGAAGAAACAGAATTATCTCTGCTGTAAGTGGCATGCATGTGCTATTGTAAAGATCAGACACTACGAATCAAATTAAAAGATCTTTAAAAAGACTCAAGATTTCAAAGTTAGTCTTACAGTTAATTTATTTTAGAAAGTAAATGAAAATATTTTTTTAAAGCCTCAAGATTTCTAAGTTAGTCTTGCAGTTAATTTGGTTTTGCTTTCTGAATCTTGATGTTCAAAAGAGGATTTTCTATAGGATTAATATGTGGGGTTGACAGGATAACCACTTCCAACCACAATATTTCTAGTAGCCAGATGTTGGGGGATTCACCACAACTTTCTCTTTTCTTTTTCTGGAATATTACATTATGGAATGATGAGAAAGTGAGATTGTGTTGGATAATTAATCCTGTCAATCTAGTCAATTCAGGGAGACTACAGATCCTCTCTCTATTACTTTTATCAGGATCTGAAGTCATTGATTTAACCCAGAGCTTGTTCGGATTTTTTCCTGTAGTCAATTAATTTGCCACTAATAGCAGGCAGAACACAAGAACTGATAGAAAAATGTGTGAAAGAGGATTTACATGCCTGCAATTCATGTCACTGAAAGCACACTAGAGGCTCAAGAGCTTCTCTTAAGGACAGATACAAGTGTATGGGTAATATTGTAATTGACCACACATTGTTAATAATAAACACCCTTGTTTAATAAAATTTGGACAGGTGCAGAATAGCACATTTGACTGAATGTACACAGTGGAATAATTACACTGAAGAGACTAAATTTAAGTCAGAGCTGGGAAGTAATGAATACAGAGCATTTAATTATACTGTAAGCAAACACATTAAAGCCTGCCAAGAATGTGGAGGTGAACGTTGGGTGATTCAACAGGAGAAGGAACGGGAAAGCATAGAGGATGCACAGCTTTCCAACAATGCAAGAGAAGGATTTTTAACAATATAAACTCTTGGGATCAAAACTGTGTATCAAATCGACCTCTGGATAAATTATATATTCCACATTTATTCACAGTCTTGCTAATTAAAAACTTTGTCTCTGACACTACCAGAAAATTACCTACTCTTTCTGTTTGCCATTTAGTAAAACTATATGGTTTTCAAGATATTGTTGCTCTGTCGTGCTTCTATTTTGCTTGTTCGAGATTAACCCCGCCTGAATTCCAGGAATCCTGCAATTGAGTCACTCCCTACTTAAACCTTAACACTGTGGACTACTTTTGTTCCCTCTCATGTGACACTGGACATTTTGCCTAGATGTCTGTGTCCTGAATGCCAGGAACTTCTTATTGCCTTGAGTTAGGCTCTGCCCTTCCTATCAGTTTTCCCTTAAGAATCTGAATTAAAGTCTTTTCCTGTTTTATGGCCAAGCACAAAAATTTAAAGAGATGAAGTAGCAAGGACGGAGCTACAGCTGTAGGTGATGGGTCTGAAGGGAAATAAGAGTAAGCTATCCAGTGTAACATATCAGAAAAGATAAAATGAGAAAGACTGGATAAGGTGCAGGAAAGAACATTTTTGTGGCTTAAGTACTAAAATGAGATCAGGGTTCAGCCACAGCCTCACCTTTAGGATAATCTTTAATTTGGCGCTCTCTTTTGCCCTACTAACCTAAGCTAAAGCTGTCTACAGCTGTCTGTATAATACTTCCTAAAACCTTAATTTTTCTCTACCAAAAATACCAAAATTCTGCTTGTGCCTTATATTAGCTTCATGACCTGTATCTTTACCACCCTCAGTTCCAAAATGTTGCTGCTCAATTTGTCATTCTCATTACTTTCTTGGTTGTGGGAAAAAAAAAAAAACAAAAAAAAAAACCAACCAAAAAGAAGGGGAAGGAAGCTATTCATCAACAAAGTCAGGTTACCACAAGCCTCCATGACCTCTTTTCTTTTCCAGACCACTTGGATCATGAAAATCCATAGGTCCACTGAATGATAGCAAATGGGATCTGGCCAGGGTCAAATCCAAGAAGATCATAGGAACCCTGTGATGTAAGGGAACGGGATTTCAGTTGCAAAATGGCACCTAACCAATCTTCTCCGTTCTTAGGTGGCCATGAAATCATTGAAATCTTTAATATTTCACAAATAACCCAAACTGAAAAGAATTTATTAGATGTGTCACACAGATTTAGATCTCTCCTAATGAAAATTTTCTGCTGAAACAACTCCCACACAATATGTAAGACCAAGTCATGTATCCTCTTATTCAAGACAGGGGACTAAGAACCCAGCAGATCTGAGTTCTGGTCCCCAGTTCTGCCATTAATAAACTGCGAGTATTCAGAATCATCACCTCATGTCTCTGAACCTCTTTTTCATTTTTATTAGTCTGTCTTCTCTGTAAAACTGAAAACTCTCTGCAGCAGGGATCTATCAAAAATGTCTTACGTATGTAGACAATGATCTCTAGTGGGCACTTATGTGTAACATAATGAACTAATGAAAAGGGCTCCTCCACTATCTTGTTTCTGGGAGCTCTTGAGTACTCATTTTCATCCCCAGTTTTACTGTGAACCATGGTTTAAAGGGGACGTAGTAATTAATTACTTAGTCACGTGTAAATGTTCTACATCTAAACAATGACATCTGGGTGCATTTTTCTGAGCTGCCCTTTATCAACAACATTGTAAACAATATTCTGTACAAGTTAAACCAATGGTCTTCAGATTAATTCTGTTTGGGTTATGTTTCATTGTGAAGTCTTTTCTTCCAAAGAAAAGGTATTTCTCCTGTTGCAAATACCAGACTGGAAAAACAGGCACTATGAATTAAGTCAATAGTGAAATGTCTCATTTTCTCCTAAGGATAAAATCCCTCAAATGTGTTGTTTTCTCCTAATAATTAATTTAACTATTATTGTAAAATGTTTATTCAGATTTATGAAAGTGTATACTTTGCCAAGAGGTTTAATGGTTTAAGAGTTACTTTCTGGAGGTTATTGTAAATATACAGTCAGTAACATTCATGCCCATATAAACAATATTGATTTCAGCCTCTCACTGTGGTAAACTATTCTAAATCCTCTTCTTTTTTTTTTTATAGTAACATAATAACTCTTAAGACTTTCATAAAAGCAAATGGAAGTAAAACATAACTCTACTTAAAAAATTAGTACCTTTACATATACTTAGCATCTGTAGCATAATGTTTGGGTATCATGAGAGGAATAAGCACCAGGAAAGGAAAGAAACTATGTAATTTAAAGGATAATTCCGGAATGAGGTCACATACTTTCTATAAACCTACTTATTTTGATCCTGCAGTGCCTCTTTGATTCTTTCGCAGTCAGAGCTGTAGTAGAGGGTGAAAGACAATACACAATTAATTGTCGGTTATCTGTTGTAGGATCGTCTAGATTGCAGGCACCTACTTACAGATGTTATGGTGCAGAGACATCACAGCTCTGTAATTAATGGTGTTACTGGCTTGATGACTATGGTTAATAATGGCTAAGTTTATGGATAGTTTTGGGCAATTGGCAAAGCAGTCTGAAGAATTAAATTTATCTGATGCACAACCTAGGGTAAAAAAAGGAGATTTTTCTTTCAGCACACCTTATGTTCAATCCTTGCCTTGACAACAGCCAGGAAACAAAGCCCATCAGAACAGTTAAATGTCAGCAACAGAAGACATCTTTCACATTAGATTTTTTTTTCCTACACAGAAAAGCAAAGTGGGAGGAAGCCTTTCCAATGAAGGACCAAGTTCCTTTCTCAGAACCTGTAGAATCATCCTTTAATGGACCGACCCTCCAGAGCATAGATTTCCCCAAAAAAGAAAAGTGTGGATAAGACAGGCCTGTTATAGGCTTAGCCCAGGCCACAGATCAGATGAAAACCTAATGGTTTTTTTCCAAGTATGTCAGGACTGACAGAAACTTGGATATCCATACTACCCTTGTAAGACTTCAGGGATTCTTTTTCTTGTGCCCTGTCGTAGTCATGTATTTCTGCAAATAAAGCTGCTTCATCCACCTCTATCTCTGATGCGGAAGTCTGAACAACAACCAAGGGACAGATCTTAACATATCAGAAGTGAAGAACAGGACCTAAAATCGCTCTAAATGTGCGCAGAGAGTGGGTCAGGCCAAGGAGGGTCTGGCAGTTCTTGAAAGGTTATGAGCCAGAGCAAGTAAGTTACTTAGTTATGAAGCTCAATTTATAGTTGCCTCCTGTATAGCTCAGAAGGAGTGGATGTAGGATATGTTTTCCAAGAGACAACAACCCATGTCTGCATAATATTCCTCTTACTACTGATAATCTTGAGATTAAGAATAGAGTTAGAGATGGGAAAATAAGGACCTGTATCTCTTGTCACTTAAGAAGTGTCAAAATATGTTGAGCTTAGAGCAACTAAAAATATTTTGTATTGATTATATAGTTACCTGTAAATGTTATAAAATATAAAGAGGAACATACTTGTCAAGTCATTCTGTGTTTGTTTTGTTTATCTTGGATATTGTGCAGCCCACCAGACTAGACTGTAGATTGATTTCTACTGAGGTCCATAATTTATAGAGGTTTTTTAAATTGGAATTGGACAACTGTCTGCAGTTAATGATAAAGTTAAAGCTTATAAGAAAAGGAACTGGGTGTCTGATTTTAGGCCTGGGTCCGCTATTTCCAGCAGAGAACAGAGTGAGCTTTTTTTTCTGAAAGTGCAGGCCTTGCAAAAGCAGTTATAGTTAAAACTTTTAAAGGTCAGTATATGGGTAAGTCTTTGAAGAAGAAATATTGAAGGGTTGAATCTATTGTATTGAGGATATAGGTTAAAAATAGCTGCATCCAACCAAAAGAATAAGCTTGGAATAAGGGCTAGTCTCACTTCAAATTTATAGCTTTTTCTTAAAGTTTGGAAATAAAGATTAAAGATGAGTGTATTTGTATAACTGAAACTAACTTCACAGGCCTTGATGACTTGTTTAGCTGAGGCTTCTCATTTCAACAGGGTTTATTCTGCTTGTACTAGTCACCTGGCTGTTTAGTCACCTTGCTGTTCTTAGTGATAGCCCATTCTGTAGGGTTATAATTAAAAGGTTTAGAAATAGAAGAGATGAGATTACTGAACCATCTCTGGATCCTCTGTTGACCATTGATACAAACTGAGGTTGGTCTCTGTTGACAACTCTGGTTTATGTGTAGTCTTTCTGCAAGTGCTCTGCTACAGCAAAGACTTTTCTGTATCCAGAGCCACACCAGGTGTAGTATCTTAAAATAAGACTCTACTGATCATGAACAGTGCTAGAGAGTTTTTTATGGAGTTTACTGATGTATCTGAATCCTGCTTTTAGATTACATTTAGTAAGTGTGAAACAATGGATTCCTTGAGATACAGTTCAGAGTCCTGCCATCAAATATGCTGGGTCTTGCTTCTGCTCTTGTTCCTCTCTCTCATCTGTCCATCTTTCCATTCTGTTCCTCATGCAGTCCTTCCCTTTCCCTGCATTGACTCTGCTACTCTTCTGTAAGCCAGTTTAACTCCTTCATCCAGAAAGGATACTCATCCATTTGGTACTGTGTTCATATTCTGTTGACTTTCTAAAGATCTGACAAGTGACAGATCAAGCACGATATAATCATGACCAGGAGCAACAGTGGAAAAGGTAACAGACAAGAACTCATCTCCTCCTCCTCAGTTATGGCAGCAGGCTGTTATGTCAGCTTTAAGGACTTAGTGAGCTACAGTACCAACTTACACTAGGTCTAGAAAAGGATAAATTGATGCAAAAAGAAACTTTAGGAATTGAATTAACATATCCTGCATGGCCTAGAGTTCCTTGAGTTGAAGGGTGCTCTCTGCAAGACATTCCTTATTATATCCTTAGATTTTCTGCTCTTTTGGAAAGCCTCTTCCAAACCTCACCATCTTCTTTGTTAACTAAAAATAGTGCCCCTATACTGGAGGCTCTGAATTTAAAGAAGGACATCTGTGCCCTCTATGTACATTTGACTAAAGTAACTTTTTCTTACTCTCTTAAAATTCAGGGTAAAGGAGAAGAGGATTTGGGGGTTTTTTTGCTCAAGGCAAAATTACAACAAAAATGCTGAATGCTTTATTTATCACCATTATTTTTGTCCAAAATAAATAAACTATCTCAGTCTAATTAAATTACTTCAAACTCATGGGCAAAGAATGTCTATTCCTGTCACTAACCAGGAGGTCCATCAAGTGCCAACACTGGTTGCGGACATGTGCAACTGACCCCTTTGTGTCTTTCCATATCTTGGGTGAGAGGTCACATAATATCATCAGTCCAGTAATGTAGTTATTTCACACCTACCATGAAAGATGCAGAGAAGTATCCTTTAGCCTGCAGCCAAGGGATATACAACTTGATGGTCTGAGAGGTCTAATTTGTTGGTAACCTCTTAACATTGAGTATAGGCTTGCCTCCATGTTATTTGTCACACTATCTGTGTCCCCTGAGTATATGATAGATTAATATTCTTTTCACCATGTTGCCAGTACCTGCTCACACAGAGACAGCTCCATTATGTAACAAATCAGAAATCTAATATGCTGAGGTCCAGCAGATTTTGAAACAGTTTAAAGCTGGAGATGTTGCTTCACTGTAGTTTTAATCTACAGTTACAGGACAAGTGGGGAAATTGGCAGGGTAGTAAAGCCTCATTACCAACAGGCAAACATTCCTCTGTTTGAAAGCTGAATTTTTAATTGCCATAAGGCAATTTATATTTTGAGCTAATTGCAGTGGCCTGAATGTTAAAAAATCCAGATCAACAAGACTTACAGCTTTGCAGATTTTGCCAAAATAGTCTCTACATGTATTTTTGAAAATGTGCTCTGAAATCACAGTGCCTCCTCTCTGGCTGAAACTTAGATCAAGCTCACTGTATCCTCAAAGACTATGTAAATGAGGCCATGCAGAACTATTACCCTGCAGTAGCTACTGCTATTATTTTGTAAGCCACAGCAAGAATTTCTCCAATTTCAGGGATACTTAAATTTCCCCAATCCATTTTCCATATCTCCAAGATGAAGAATGATGCAAAGAAAAAGCCCACAAAGCCAACCAGTCCTACTAGTCACAGTGGAGACTAAAAGAAAACCAGAAACTCATATGTTCACAGAGGAAAAGTAATCTGACATTGTTGCATGCTGGTTCTTACAAAATTTTAACTTTAATAACAACTCACACCACTGCATTTCCTAGATTCAAAGAAAAGCCTCTTGTGGAGTAACTGAAGATGGCACATCTGAAACTCATTTCCACTGAAGAACTGAAATGTTGATATACTCTGCTGTAGCATGAATGTATATCGTGATTTTATATTTGGAGATATGACAGAGGACATTTTGTATACGCAGTCACATGCCATGATGAGGCTTCATACGTGCAAAGAGCACTTATGATGCATGGCATCCATAGAGAAAATTCAGTTCCATAAGATGCTAAAAATTCATTACATCAAAATAAATCATGCAAAGACAACTTCAAAAATCACTTGCTATTTTTTAAATTCTTAAATGTGTATTTCTGAATGTTATGCCATTTACTGAATATCTTCCCATTTACAATGTAAAGGCAGCCCTAGCTCATATCAAGAGTTTATTAACAGTGCCCATGATGGGTGACTATCTCCATGGAGCAGTGTGAGGAGTGATCGTGTAATGGGCCATGAGATTCCCTTACTTCTTTTTCCTGTGGTAAAAGAAAATCCTGCACACATTTACATTGAGTTTGCCAGGCTACAGTCCATTTTTCTGCTTCACCAAAGCGTCTTGAGGTTCTGGCTGTGCTTTTCATCTCATTTTCCATCCAATGCTCTGCCTAATCTCTAGCCCTCCTTAGCTCACCCCTCTTGGCCTTACTCAAGACAGACATCTATTGCTTAAAGAATGCTGAGGGGATGATCCAGGCACGTAGTACATTTCTGTTCCTCTGTCTTGACAGATTGACACGGTCTGGGAGTTTGTACCAGCTGCTTGGGAGCCTTCAGAGAGAAGGAGATGGTGTCAGGGCATCTCACTCTTTGTGCCCCCTTGCAATGGGCAGTGTGGGATTTTTTTACTCTTTTGACACTATGACCTTCACCATTGTCATTAAATGCTCCTCAATATTTTTTTTTCCCGCTCAGATTCTTTTCTGTAGCCCCTTTATTTTGATTTTGTTAGGGAGGAGGTCATGCCCTTCTGAAAGAAGATAATCAGGAGCAACAATGACCTTAAATGAATGTCTAGAGATCTATAACAAAACAGTGTGTGATTACTCCTCTAATACTGTCTCATCTTCCAACTATTTTCATATGAGGGGATTTTCTGAACTGGATGTCCTGCATATTTTATAATCTTTCAAGAATTTTATTTCCATATGCTTGTCTAATTGGCTATTAAACCAGTGTAAGTTTTGGCTGTACACAGCATTCTTTCACAGGGAGGTCCTCAATGCTAGCATATGTTCTGTGTAAAACCACTGAGTTTTTGTTTGTTTTAAAATAACTTGTAATATTATTTGGCAATCCATAGATATTGTCTTTAAAGAGAGTGATAAATAATTGAGTCATATCTACCCTCTCTACATCACTCATAATTTTATAAAAGTTTATCGTATCTCCTCTGAAGTCGTCTTCTTTGAGGACTAAGAAACCCTCACCTACTCAGCTGCTACCTCTAAAAATAGCTGTGTTCTACGTCTTTTAACCCTTGTTGCCTTTCTCCCAGCTCTTTCCTATTCCCCTCTTTGAGATAAGGGGGAAGGCACCACACACAGTGCTCTAAGGGCTTGCAAAACACAATTGAGCTATTTGTATCAACGGCTACTCTCTTGTTCAGTCTTTGTGACCTGTCTCAATTTTATTGCTTTTTCTTATCTTTTATTTTTCACCATGGCCAAAGCTGCCAAACAAGAAGTCACAGACCTCAAAGGATGGGGAGGACAAAACCTGAGGTGTAAACTGAAGCTGAGTTGAAAGCCTAGGTGTGCAACTGAGTCAGTTATGGCCATAAAACCTTGGGAACTACCATGTTAAAGGAAAGAAGCACATTGAAATGCCTTGGATTTTAAACATGGAAATAAAATGGATGCAGGCACTGATCAAAATGAAGTGTAAGAGGACAAAAAATGTGTGAAGACGATGCGGAAAAATCCCTAGGGGTTGCGAGAGTACAGTTCGACATTAAAATTGCTTGAGCATTCTTTATAAGATAAGGAACAATAAAAGCTCAAAGGCACCTACAGTCCATTAACACTAAACTAAAAATAGTCCAATAGTCGTATAAATAGACATATTTTTCAAGAATGAAAAAACATGAAGAAACAATGAAAGCTACCCACAAGATACATTTCTGGTCAGAAAATATTTTCAGCTGTTTGACTGGATGACTAATTGTTCCTCAGTTACTGCATCCTGCATTAGGAATTATCTGTTCTGTTCACATTTCCACATATTCAGTTTCCACTGTATTGTATGGCTAAGAGTGAGGAAAGAGATTTTCTAGAGAACCCAAAACATTTGGTTTTGACCCATGTGGGTATGTCAGACACTCTAAATATGTATCAGAACACACTAAGTTATGAAAAATTATCATCTGTTACTGTTGATACAACCTTTTTACTAACTTCAGTGCTCACGTGGTATCCAGCATTACAGGCCAATGGGCCCTCTCCTGTGAGTTTTAACACATTTAACAATATGCAAATAATCCCCCTAACTACTGTAATTATTCACATGTTTAAAATAACGCATGTGTAAACACATGTGTAGAGTGAAGACAGCTGTCATTTATTTTTTTAATTTCAAAGTCATAGCCTAAATACTGGGAACAGAGATTTTAGAAGCTCAATTTTCACATTATGATGTGTTCTATATTTTCATAGTCTGGAGAGGAATAAAGCAAATATTTTAGTTTCGGGGGGGGATGGAATCCATCTGTGACTGGGAAATAACATTGCACTGCCTCACTATCAGAGCTACTTCCCCGGAGTCTGTTCTTGGAATTGACAGCAGACTTGAGCTGATGGTACTTGCAGTACACAGAATGACAAACACTACTTGCTTAGCAACTGTACAGCCCATTTACTTATGAGTAATGCTGAAGCAAAGCTTAATTCTCATTTTCCCACCCCTCCAGCAAGTATGCATTTTGCTCAGTATCTGACCTGTGGAGGCACGTATCTCCCTCTTGGCTGTTTTCATATTATGTCAGATTTCTTGCCATGATCTTTATCCCACAACCCATCTCATGAAAACAGGACAGACACGATGTAGAAATAAATGTGATGTTTGGGTCGCACTAAGAATGATTCAGATAGAGGGTTTCCACTATGAGGCATTATAATAAACTCTCAAACTTATCAGATGTAACTTTTCACATCAGGCTGGAATGCAGCTCATGGAAGTGACGAACCACTGACTCAACTCTGCCAGCGATGCATCCCACTAAATCAGAACCATAGCCACAGAGTTAGTTGTGGAAAACCCATGAAAGCTCAGACATGTGGAATGCAAATTGCTCACCTCCAATGAGCCTGTATTCACTTAATTGATTTTAGATGGCTGTATAAGTGTTCTCATACATGTTGAACCTGCATAAAAAATTAAATAACTCCCAGCGGGATTTTTCTGGTATTACACTCTGAAATTGAACTTAACTTAAAAACAGAATTTAAATACCTTGGGATGTAGTTCATCATAGTATGATTTTAATTTTCATTCAGAACTATAAAAGCTAAAGAAATGTGGGTGACACAGTCATTTTGAACATTGTCTCATCTAGGGCGTGAGCCAAATTCATTGTTACAGTGAATTCCATCAGACATAAATCTGGTGTTGTGTTCTCAAGTAAATTAAGCACATGTAATCTTTTATTTTATATTCCTGACAGTGATGTATAACCAAATCACCATTTTGTACCTGTTGGAACAGTGGATATAGTTCAATGTGCTTGTCCTAAGTAACCTTAGAAAGGAGAATGCCTTGAACTTTGAGAATGTCTTGAACTTTCTCCATTGTCACCCTCAGTATGAGCTTTACCTCAGTGTCTGGATTTGATCATTAAGGCTTTAAATAGAAGATTACTGCCACTTCCTCCTTCTTATTTATAATCTCTTCTGTATATGTGTCACTGAGCTCACTAAGTCTACCGTATAAAGGTCTTTCTACTATTACTGAACTTGGCCAAAATACCTCTTGATACAGTGCATCTCTGGCAAGAAGCGCATCTCTGGCAAGAAGCGCATCTCTGGCAAGAAGCACATCTCCACTTGATCCAAAGTTTATCCAATTTAAGCAGAATTTGTTATTCTGTTGCACATTTACAGCACAAATAGATTTTTTTTTTTTCAATTTCATTCAAATTTCATGCTTCAGTTCTTATCGTCTAGGACACAACTGAAACTGAGATTTATAAAACAAAAGCTAGTGTGTACAAGTAAAGTTCAGAAGTTACCAAACAAATCTGTGATTTGATGCCTGTGAAATTAGAAGCTTGCAAAGATCAAGTTAAATCAAAGCCATTTCCTGTACACAGAAATGCAGGAGAGTCTGGGCTTCACTCAGTTTTCCTTTGTCAATACCTGAATTCAAACCCAACAGAGCTGATGGCAGACTGGCAGGACATGGTAGTTTCTTCAGTTTTTAACATACAAATCACTTTGTTTTGCTGCTCACAATCATCGAAACATTTTCACCCTGTTGTATCCACTAACTCTAGAAGAAAAGGGAAAACTAAATAAACACACACACAAAAAAAAAAAAAAAAACAAAAGGGGGGGAGGTTACAGGTGAGTTGGAATACTTTAAAGCAGATTATAATTACTGTCTCAGATTTTCTAACTTTGCTAAACTGAGCAAAAAAAGGTCATAAGGCTCTCAGACTTGCCTCTGAGCTTCTCTTTTTCAAAGTTAGAAGATATACATAGAACTTTCTGCTGTGACCCTGCAGGAAAAGTACAATAGAGAGGGTCATTGTGTGAGTAAGTGCAATTTGAAGAGCTTGCAGGGGAGAACATTCATTGAATTCCTAGTCAAAAACCCATCATTTAACAAGTATAAAACTCAAAGTAAGAATCCTCAGCTGTTGGAAGAACAGAACCCAGTAGTATTCTCTCTCGCACAATTAAGGTCTTCCCTCTTCAGCCATCTCTCAAGAATCAGGTACTACCTGATTCTGATGCAGAAACTGTTTCCTATGTTTTTTAGCTAACTTTCTGAGATAGATAGCTTGAACGATACAGTTGTTATTTCATTTATAATGTACCTCAATATTTTCTTGAGCTACCAACTGAACATAATTTTATGTAAGTAAATGACTCAGCATCTGAAACCAATCACAGGGTAACATGGATCTTTTTTCCTGATCAACCAAACCATAAGCTTTTATTTAGAAACGTTAAAATTTGTGCAGACACCATTTAAGATGCTCTGTATCTATGCAACGTATTTGTTCGGAGATAGAGACTTGGTTTATTGTTAATTTTAATATTACAATAAATCAGAAATTAATAAAAAGTTTAAAAAATGTTTTTAAAAAATCATGTCCTTAAACCTTAGCACATTCTTACTCAAAGCTGTTTCATGCAAGTGGCAAAATTAATAACAACACCTGAACAGCTCTGATGTCAGCTGATGACTTCCACTTGACTTAGGAAGGTTTCACATCATGACCTTAATAAAAGTCTTTGCATGTTCCTTACAGCCTCTAATTTAAGAATTTATCAATGCCACAAATGAGCTATTTTACCCCTACTGTGTTACTGTCATCCCAGGACCATCCCTGCTTTGATAAAGCAGCAGCAAATAATCCCTTATTCTGCTGGGGGAGAAGAATATATATTCCAAGAATATAGGGCTGGAAAGAACACAAAATTTCCGATTTATGAAAATACAAGGTTTCAGAATGTGCCTTTATTCAGCATTGCAGTAGAACTACAACAAAACTTACTTGAGTTGATGGCACAGTTGTTTGGTAATGAATTCAAGCAAGTCAGATATGAAAGCAATTATTTTTCTGTCTGATGAAAAGCATGACCTTGGATAAGTTTGAAAGACTGCTTTGTGAAGACTGTCACTTTCTTCCCCAGTTGTTTACAAGACCTGAATGAGTTTAGGAGACAAAAGATTAGGCCAGATTAGCCAATAACTAGAGCACCTCAACCTAGTCAGAATGGGGATTTTTTTACACGGGACTTCACTTTCTGAGGGAAATGTTGTAACTCTAGGTCTCATCTGAGTAACAAGCTTCCCTGCCATTTATATCAACCTCCTGCTCTTGCTCTGGTATGTCTGAGCCATCAGTTTGAGCGCAACTTGCTCCTGGACACTTTTTCTCCTCTTTCTTGGAGCTCCTGGGTGGACAAGAACATAGCAGACCACAGATCAAAGCAGCAACGTTAATCAGAGAGGAGATGAGAGGGGAACTTGTGGTTGGCATGGTTGTGCCCAAAGAGGCCTGGGAAGCTGGGACTGCCTCATGCCAGCCACAGCTGGTTCCAGACAGCTCCATGACAAATCCAGTGCATGCACAGCCAAGCTCATCAGACAGTTGGTGGGGCCTCTGAGAAAAGATGGTTACAATGGGCGAATGTGCCGAAAGAGCAGAGGAATTAATTTAAAAAAAAAAAAAAAAGAAAGAAAGAAGAAGTAAGAAGCAGGAGTGTGAGTGCCTAGGTGAGAAGAAAAGGAGAATGAAGAGGAGGAGGAGGAGGAGGCAGTGCTCCAGGAGCTGGAGGTCCAGGAGCAGGAGCAGGTGTTGCCCTGCAGTGGTGGGACGAGGAGCAGATATCCACACTGCAGCCTGCAGGACCCACACCAGAGCACTGGGTATTTCCTGAGTGAACCGCAGCCTGTGCAGAGTCAATGCAGGAGCAGGGGAACAGTTCCAGGAGGAAGGAGCAGCAGAGAGGGGAGTTAGGTACTGACCATATCCCGCATTCCCCATCTCCCTGTGCCATCTGGGGTGGGGGTGCCGGCGGAGTCGGGACTGATACAAGGATGTTCAGCCTCGGAGAAAAGGGCTGGGATGCTGTTGGTTTAATTTTTTCTTTGTTGCCTACTCCCCAAATCTATACTAATTAACAATACACTAAATTAATTTTCCCCAGTCAAAATTGTTTTGCCCATAATGGTAACTGGTGGGCAATATTCCTGTCTTTATCTTGACCCATGAGTGTTTTCGTCCTCTATTCTCCTGTCCTCTTGGGGAGGGAGAGTGAGTGAGCAGCAGGGTGGGACTGTGGTCCTTAGCCAAGGTTAAGCGACCACAAGTGTGAATACCGCTCATTGTTTCTAACCCTTGTTTATGACTATTGTAGAAATCTTTTACAACAGCACAAATTTTTATCTGCGTTACTTTTTGAAGACGGTACAGAGAGATCATATCAAATTCTGAACAGCCACTTCTTTTAATGGAGTTAAGCATTTTGCATTGGTCAACAGCATTCTTTCAGCTCTAGTTCAACATAAAACAGCATGTATGTATTACAATAGAAATGTGCATAGAATAACTTAAGATGACTCAAGTATATGCAATACAGGGCCCCTTCTATTGCTCATGGTCTGCTAGGATTACATTAATTTACCAGAATTTCACCTTAGCAGGTCCAATGATTTTTGCCTAAAAATCACCTGTTTCTTACCCATGACTTCTGAAATAAGAAGACTACTTCTGAAGTTGAGAAATTGGCATTGTACGTATCTAAATGAGGTGAGTCTCACACCTAATGCCTGCTCGGTCCTTTCTGTGCTGATTCACCAATACTTCTGCAGACACATAATGCAATATATTCAGGATCTCTAGCACAACCCACCAAATGCAGTATTCTAGGTCATAAAAGATGTGGTACACTGAAAAGTTTTGCACAAAAAATACACATAAGTGCTTATGATGTGAATGATTCTCAATGCCCTGTGAAGTATCCCTGTATATCTACGGAGGTATTTAATACAGGTAAGGTGGTAAAATATGAAAATACTAATCAACAATACGTGAAAATATGTTAAGTCAGACGAGGACTGTGAAACCTCCACTTGGTACCACAGAATACAAGATATCAGCTTCACAGACCATGCTGGAACTGAAATGGAATGATCAGGCATTCCTAGGGTGATTAAGTGACTTGATTTCACAATTATAAAAAAGTAACCAAGTTGAGTCAAAGTATTATTTTAGTGGGTTTGCATCATAGGTCAGAAAATAATTTTTCAGGAGAGGTATCTTGACCTTGAACTGTATGGATATGAATCAGACTTCAGCTCTGGAGAAAGACTTGGCTTCAAACCAAATTCAAAAGTCTCTCCTTTGCACTCTTGGTATCCTTGGATGACAGACTGGGAAAAGGCAGCTTTCCACTTAGCCTAGTGCAGTCTAACACAGTGAGCCCTACACGGCACCTGTCCTGCTGTGTTGCTTCAACCCCTCCAAGTGATGTGTCGCACTAGGACTAACATTTATCATGACACATCTTTTTATAATACCCCTCCTGTTGTAAACCCCTATCTTTATCAACACTTTCTGATTCATGCGAGAATGTCACACTCGACTTTGCAAAACATGAGTTTTATGCACTTCCTTTATATCCATTGACATTTCTGGGACAGGTCTGGCTCAAAAAATCAGAGCAGGAGGAGAGGAAACAACAGCATATATGTTAAATTACCAATGAGTTTAAGGCTTAGAGTGTCATCTAGACAGTATTCTAATTGTGTACCTTAATGGCATTGTATTATGTAATTAGCGCTCTTATTGATTCAAAGAATAATAAAGAGAATCACAGAAAGGCAGCAAATCAGATTCCCTTACATAGCCTCTTCCATAGGAGTGTGCTATGCCAGCTCTCACAACATAGCCTACACAGAGATCTCTGAACCACAAATATTGGCCTATATACTTTGGTAAAACTTCTTAGATTCTACTGTGATTTTGAGAAGTTAATAAGATATTGATAAAATGCCAGTATTGTGTTATTGACATAGACTTAGATGTGTAATTGTCTGAGAATCTGAGGGGGTTTTAAAATCTATGTAATAAAAAAATTGAAAAAATCTTCAGAAAATTTCTTCCCTGGATTTGATGCAATGTGTGATAAAATTTCAATCAAGAAATTCAGACTAGCAGCCATATGTATCTGTGTGTGAATCTACAAGGGATTCCAGGGACAACGTATGTTTTTTGAGGCAGAACAGGTAAGATGGTGAAAAGTTTTCCTTTGATGGTCTCAGATGAAAATTACCACAAGATTGAGCATAAAACTTCCTAGTTGTGCAGTTGACAGCAAATGATCTTGTAGTGAGGTCTGCATGGAGCCCACATAACACAGAATGCCCCCAACATCCTTCCTCGTCAGACTGACATGAGGACACGACTCTTGCTGCACACCCCGCATGTGCACATACTGCTCTGGGACTGACCAGTTGGTCTGTTTTGAAACCATCATACACACATGATCCTAGTGTACCCCCTGACTGGCTTCCCACTTCCTTTACATCAGGAAATCCTCATATGGAACAATATGCTGATGTATATAGAGACATTTCTGTATATATATATGTGAGTGTATAAAGGAGTATAAATATATATTTATTTATAGGTAGGTACATTTTACATGTATTAACACGTGTATTTCTATATGTGTATACATTGCACATTGTATATACACAAACATATATCAACCCAGCCTTTTCTCATCCACCACCCCTCCTCCAGCCTAGGCTGGCTCACGGCACAGACCTTTTTATACCCTCTGTGGGCTGCCATGTCCCCAAACCCATGTGACATGGCCCCATGAGAAAATGTTGTATTAATTTTTGTCTTTGTTTCTCACTACCCAAGTCTATTTTGAATAGCAATAAATTAAATTATTTTTTCCTAAGTCAAGTTTCTTTTGCTTATGATGGTGTGCTGGTTCTAGTTGGGATAGAGTTAATTTTCTTCACAGTAGCTGGTATGAGGCTATGTTTTGGATTTGTGTGAGAAGAATATATTGACAACATACTATTGGGTTTAGTTGTTGCCAAGCAATGTTTATATCAAGTCGAGGACTTTTTCAGTTTCTCATACTGCATCTGTGTTCCCAGCTTCTTCGTATAAGAAGTTGGGAGGGGACGTATCCAGGACAGCTGACCCAAAATGACCAAAGGGATCTTCCATACCATATGATGTCATGTGCAGCATATAAAGCTGGGAGAAGAAGGAAGCAGGGGACGTTCAGAGTGATGGCATTTGTCTTCCCAAGTAACCATAGATGTGACAGAGCCCTGCGTTCCTGGAGATGGCTAAACACCTGCATGCCTATGAGAAGTGGTGAATGAATTCCTTGGTTTGCTTTGCTTTGCTTGTGCATGGCTTTTGCTTTACCTGTTAAACTGCCTATACTCACACTCACAAGTTTTCTCACTTTTACTCTTCTGATTCTCAACATCCCACCAGGGAGGAAGGTTAGCAAGTGGCTGTGTGGTACCTAGTTGCCAGCTGGGTTAAACCACGACAGATGGTACTTGGCAAGTGATGTCCCTGTCTTTATGTCAACCCATGATCTTTTTTATCTGATTTCCTGCCCTTGTCCTGTTCAGGAACGGGAGTGAAAAAGTGGCTGGATGGGGGTATGGCAGTCAGCCAAGGTCAACCCACCAGAGAGGAACTGCCTGCTTTGACAGTGGTCTATCAAGCTGTCAGGAGTGTGAGAGTGCTCTGCAAACTTGGTTTATTTTTTTGACTCTGACTACATAGCCTTGGGGCTGCTTAAAGGGTTATTCTGTTGTAGGAGCAACAGGGCCCTACATGTCTGTTCTGATGCACTTGTCTGACACAGAAGTAGAGGAATTCATTTATGCATGAACAAGCCATGATTCTTTGGTCATCTATTTTTAATCTGTTGATTAAAGCTGGAAGAGATGCTCTACCTCTGCAAAATTCTCCAGGTTGGAACACCAGCCCCTATTCTAAAATCTCTACTTGTCTTGGGGGACTTCAATTACCTTGACCTTTGCTGGAAAAGCTACACAGCCAGGCATGCACAGTCCAAGAGGTTCCTGCAGTGCATTGACAATAACTTCTTGATGCAGACAGTGGAGGAGCTGACAAGTAGAGGAGTAGTGCTGGACCTTGTACTGATAAATAAGGAGGGACTTGTCTGAAGGTAGGGGACAAACCTTGGATGTAGATCATGAGATGGTGGAGTCCAGGATCATATGCAGCAGACACAGAGCCACAGGCAGGATCAGTACCTTAGACTTCAGAAGGGCTAACTTAAGCCTCTTTAAGGACCTGCTTGGAGAAGTCCCATAGGATAGGGCTCTAGACGGAAGGGGGGCCCAAGACAGTTGGTTAATATTCAAGCACCATTTCCTCCAAGTTCAAGACTGGAGCATCCCAAGGAGTAAGAAATCAAGTAAGAGAGCTAGGAGACCTGCATGGATGAGCAGAGAGTTAATGAATAAACTTAACCAGAATAAGGAAGTATATAGAACATGGAAGAAGGGGCTGACCACTTGGGAGGAATACAAGAATGTTGTCAGAGGATGTAGGGTTGCAGTAAGGAAAGCTAAGGCCTCCTTAGAACAAAACCTGCAACCTAGTTGGAGGTCTGTGGCTGATGGCATGCCCCAGGGGTCAGTGCTGGGTCCAGCCTTATTCAATAAATTCGTCAATGAATTTATTCACTGACAGGACTAGGGGCAATGGTGATAAACTGGAAAACAGAAGGTTCAGCCTGAACATGAGGAAACACTTGACTGTGAGGTGACAGAGACCTGGAACAGGCTGCCCAGAGAGGTTGTGGAGCCTCCTTCTCTGGAGACTTTCCAAAGCCGCCTGGACTTGTTCCTGTGTGATCTACTCTAGGGGATCCTGCTCTGGAAGGGGGTTGGACTAGATGATCTCTAGAGGTCCCTTCCAACCCCTTCCACTCTGTGGATCTGTTAATCTGTGAATCTTCTCTCATTTTCTTCTGACTCCAGATATGTTTTCACTGCAGAAAACCTGGGGCAAATGATTGCCATTGCTTGTGATAGGTGGCTTATCTAGCTCAATGACATAGATGATGCTGTACTCTCAGGAATATTTAGGCCTCTTCAAAAGCATTTCTGGTGCTTTTATGAGCAGGAATCCACACTTAGTCATAGGAACAGTGAAATTATTGTCTGGCTTGTCTCATTTTATGACCCCACTACAGCAGGATTTGTAGGTGTTGAAAGCGCTTAACCAATATTGGGCTTTTCTCCCCTCAAAAGTCTACTTTCTTACAGATTTTATGTTGAAAGTGCTTAACCAATACTGGGCTTTTCTCCCCTCCCACCAAAAGTCTACTTTCTTACAGATTT
>NW_010272748.1:0-21316 GCF_000690775.1 Eurypyga helias
ATATATATACACCTTTTTTAAATTCCAGTGAAATGCTTTCCTTGAATACACCTCCTGGTATTTTAAATGGGATTCTGTAAATTTACCAGCCCTGAGAATAAATTAATTGGGTGGGCTTTTTGAACTGTTCCTGTGCCAAAGGTGGATTTTTGCTGTACTGTCATATACAGAAGTTTAATTTTACCTTCCAGTTTCACAGTTTAATTTGCTTCTGTGGGTGGTTGCAGTCCAGAGGCTGGGCATGGACCACTGTGCAGGACATATGAGGCTTATTCCTGGCCCCTCAAGTGCTCCAGTGTATAAAAAAACCAAAAGCTGACAAAAATCTTCCTGGCCTTCTCCATTCTGCGTTTTTAGACTATTTCCTTAAAAACAAACAAACAAAAACCCCCTCACATCACCAACAAAAACCCCTGCACTTCATGGCTTTCCTCCCCAAGCAAAACTTTGCACAATTCATGAGACAATTTGTGGATATTTCCACCTAGCCAATAGGAAGCTAGTTTAATTATTTTTGGTAGATGGGCGTTTTCTATATGTAGAATGAAAGGATACCACCCTTGGCTCAGGTTGATATGGTAACAGCAAAAAGGCACCTATTTACTTATTCATTAAAACTGCTGGGAGGGATTTTAAGTGCAATGGTTTTGTCCTTTGTGTCTTCATCTTTTAAAATGGCATTAAATCTTCTAGCTGTTTCTCAAAAATAAGTCATAACCATTGCTGGACCAAGTTTTAGGTCTAAGATCACAAAGATGCAAAAGGATACCTGGAATGTTCATCTTCCTATTACTTGGGAAACTGCAGCAAGGCCACTTTGGTACATGTGCTAATCAATATCATCAGATGCTCTTTGTGCATGTGTTTTCATTGTTTTTTTTTTTTTTCTGCTACATATTCAGATATTAAAATTAGTATTTTGGCCTGCCTTGCTGTATTTTACTGGCTTATCATACACAGTCTGAAACAAGAATTTTTCTTACCTCTACATTTTTTTTCTCCCAGTAAACTATTACAGGAGTTAGTATCGATGTTTTTCCTACTTTAAAAAAAAAGACACCCACGATATAATTTTGCCTTATTTTGTGAGTAAAATATATTTGAATGGTAGAAGAAAGTGAAGTCTTGTGTTTCTCTAATCATACTTCATAAATGGATTTTAAACAACCTGAATGAGTATCAGTGTAAGTAGCATAAGCTTTGTTATCAAAGTTTCATCCATCTCATGGGACTAACTTATCTATTCATGCAGGTTTTTGCCTGAGGAGGAAAATTAGAAGAAAAGAAACTTTAGTAGAAGCTAGTTTCCTTTGATCACACATTTTATATGATATATGCTGCAGCATTTTAATGCCAGAAGTCTGCTAAAAGCTTAATAAATGGTCTCAATTTATAAATAGAAAAGCAAAACAGGCAATCTTTCTGTGGAAAAGACCAATAAACTGATAGCAGTAGTGTTCTTGAACATAACAGATGCTCTAAAAAGAAAAAAGAAGCAACCTTAATTATGCAGGCTTGCCATGAATTTGAGATATTTTCTGAAGACTGGCTTCTTGTGGTCATTTTAGAATCTTTTGTCTGAGATTTTAATGTTAGAAGTGGAGTTTCCCTGACCTCCAGAAGACACAACTAACAGGTGAATGAGTGACAGTCACCTCTGGACTGTCAGATGAGCTTGTAAGAAATGGCTTTACAGCCTAACTCAAACTCACTCAGGGACACAAGCTTTTCCTTTCACTGAAAAGGGCTTTGATCCAAACCTTTGTAAATTGTATGAGAAATGCTTGGAATGGAGCCAGTTAAGATTGTGGTTCTTTGGTCAGCTGAAACCACTGAAATAAAATGTAGACAGGAAGTCACTAAGCCAAACCTCAGGTGAGCAGTAAAATGTTGGGTCTGTCAGGAAACAAGAAATTACTTTAGGTTGCATGCCCAACAACATATACTGTACTGTTTTCCTCACCTAGAAGAGAGACGTATTTCCATGTTCCGCTACTGTTTTAACAAGTAATATAAAACCATTCCTTTTATGCCATGTTAAAATATTCTTCATTGTAGCTTTTCTGAAGGCCAAATCCATCATTGTACTGCGCTGTAATTGATAAATATATCTGCAGTGGATGCAAACCTTGCTTTGCACAAGCTAACTCTGAATGTTGCTCTGTTAAGAGCAAATCTGAATTGTTCTATTAAGAGCAATTTCTTGAGTCTCTTTATTTTTCCCCTTTCACTTGTTCTAGTTCCACACATTCTTCTTATCTAAAGAACATTTTTCATTTTTATTCCCTAAGTCTCTATAGTTAGTGTCTGTGCTCCTGTGACACTGTCACTGAGCCAAGCTACATGGATTTAGCTCTTTTAATCTTCTCTTATAAGTCAGTCCCCCTCCATCAGCCTCAAATTTTGTTGCTCTGTGAACTATCTCCAGTTTCTATACCTCCTGCAAATAAGGTGAACTACACCTCAAGGCTCTTAGGTCTGAGACTCATTCCTCCCTGATTGCTGATGTGATCCTTTGCTGTGTGTGCTGTACTGGGAATAGAAAGGGATTATACAAGTGAAGGAGCTCACACAGCAAAATACCTAATAGTTGCATTTAAGCCTGAGATAGGACAACTGATTTATTATTCATGGCAGACTTTCCTTGTTGGTCCTCTTTGTAATCCAACCTTGGAAACACCCACCCATTTTCCTTCTCTCAGCTGCCAGTTGTTTCTCCACTGCACCTCTGGCTCCATCTCTTCTCCCTTTCTCCTCTTCATTGCAGAGCTATGTCTTCCTCCAAGTGCCCAGATTGAATGTGCTGGTAGGGGTCATTCTCTTTCGCAGAATGTTCCCACAGAGAGGAATTAGATAAGCAGCAGAGTACTACATACCATTCGAATGATCATGTTCCACATTTTTTGCGGGCAAGCTGATCCTGCTGCACTGGAGCAGGAGATGGTGCAGAAGATGTCCAGGAGCCCTTTGCCCCTGTGGGACTTGTTCTGCTGCCTTTGGGCTAGTCCCAATAAAGCTCTGCTCTTCAGAGAGGAGGGTTGGTTTTTATGGCTGAAATTGTGCTGTGACTGAGAAGCAGGTCTCTCTTGGGACTTTAGGCGGTTGTCTTTATTTTATGTACTCTAGACATATGTCCTAAAGCCACCTGCAAGATAAGGATTGAGATCTTTAAATTTAACTTGATGATTTAATGGGAAGCTGGGTTGTTACAGTCCTTGGTGCTGAGATCTTTGACTGCACCTGTGCTTACAGGAATACTCCGCTACCTTTCCTCCTCTAGGAAAAAATATCAGAGAAGATTGGTTTTTTATTTGCTGCTGGCAAAATTTTAGTTGTTCCTTGTTGGTCTGACATTTGGTGTTTGTTAGACTGCTTACCAGTAATATCCAGTAGTTAATTAAAGCCTCCTCCTTTCTGTTGTATGCATTAATCTCCATTGTATTTTCCATACCATATTTTTTCAAGACACAAGTGACTTCACTTGAATAAGGAAGAAACACTGCATGCAGAAATAATCTATGACATTAGAAACTGATAAGCTGCAAAGAGTACTAATTAAAACTGCTGGAGGCTGCAGTGGATAGAAAGGAACTATCTGTAACAGAGAACCATCTCTGTTAGCCCTCTGTCTTCACCTCCAAACAGTAGTCATCAATTCTAATCTATTGTTCAGAGAAAGACACTCTTAGCATCCTGCATTCATTAAGCCTCTGATTTTTATGCTCCACCACCCCATCTCCTGTGTATTTGCTTCCCAGTTAGTGTAGACTAGGTATGCAATGAGCATTTGTATTTTCTGTATCAGTGCATGGGGATTTGTGCATTCAAATGTGTCTCGCTGTATTCTGAAGCTTTCCGTTGGAAAAAGACGCAAAGAAACATGAAACTTTGCAGTTCTGGGGTCTCAGTTAGGCTTTTATTGGCAGTGAACTACAGTCAAAGGCAATCCAAGCTTCCTCCTTTTGTCTCTATGGATCCTAAGCTTATCTAGTATGTCTGCTTATTTGAGCATCTCTTCCAAACAGGAATTTCTGGGTGTCTCTTGGTGACGTAAATGTGCACGTTGACACCAAAGCTCTGAAATCTAGGAAAAAAGAGGATGGCTTTTGTTGCATTCTTTTCTTAATCTTTAGAAATAATTATTGCAGAATATTATTGCAGAATATATTGCAGTTATGTCAGCTTTTCCTGGGATATTAATACAAGTCTAGATTTCACAGGTTTTATAACCAATCTCAAGATTTAATCTGAACTTAAGGGTGTTAATAACTGTTTGGAATCTTGAATTTCTTGAAAGTTAGCATCCAGCCTGGAGGCATTGTGAATATTGTGGCTTACAATAACAAGTTATAGATTGCACCAATAAATGGTCCAACATATAAAGGACCATGACACATGCTCCATTCACAGTCCTCAGGCAAACATAATCTCCTTGCTGCAAAGGATGGGTAGAACTTAGCATGGGATGTCTTCTACCAAGCATGTTCCTAACACTATTGATAAAGCTCTACCGCCTCGCAACAGGTGCTTAAATGCCTGTGCCTATCATGGAAAGTCTTCCTTCTCCACACATTGGAAGGTGCACTAAGGAAGGCAGGCAAAGAGCACAGATGTGGTTTCCAGGCCCAAAAACCAACCTGGAGAAGTTCACTCAGATTCTCTCACCTTGTAGATGATCCAGTCTCTGGAAGGAATTGCCTTCCTCCACAGGCAGAAATCTCACTCCCGGATTCTCAAGTAGAGGAATCTGATGAAAACACAGCAGTTCCCCTTACAGACTGCAGCAGGGGAGCAGGGGACCTTAGGAAAATGAGTGCAGCCAAACCGTGAGGGTTCAGTCAAATCATTCAGAGGAAACTCCTGATGTGCATTTGGATTTTGCCTTTTCCTTGAAAGCACTTGAGTGAGCCATGAAGGGTAGGATGTGATTGCATTTAAATGTTCAATAAGCCTTAACCTGTTTGGTGCTGTTTAACTGAATCACACCTGTCATGCCCTGACAGGTGACTCACTCTTGGGGCTCATGTTGGTCCTGGCCACGAAGTTCACTGCTGTGGCACGTGGTGGGTCCATCAGCCGCTGCGCTCTCTGGGTATCTCACCAGTGTGCTACCAGCACCCTGGCAGGAGGGATAGACAGCAGAGCACTTCACAACTCATGTCTGCAGTCCTGCTCTTGCTTTAAAAATCACATGGAAAAAAAAAAACCTCTCTGGATGTTAAAAAATCCTTACATCTTCCCTCTGAGTTCCCCAAGTTCACACTGAAGGTTTGGGGATTTGTCCATATGTATAATTTATAAAGAGGAGGAAGCAAAAAACCCTAACATGAGCATCTTGTCGCATGCTAACGCTGTCTGCTCCTGCTTTAGCATAGCCCTGATGGATTGGCGAGCTGCCTGGAAGAAGGCAGATGCCTGTGGATCCTTCTGCAGCCTCTATGCTGGGCAGGGGCCATGCTTGGAGCAAATCCTCAGCTGCTGTGGCAAACAGTGCCTCGCTTTGGCATTGCAGTGCAGCAGCTGAAGCAGAACTCATGTTTAAAAATATTTTGCTGTTGAATTATACTTCATTTAAATAAGATCTAGCTGATCTTTTCCTGTTCCTGCTAGTCTGGGAAAGGCAGATGATGTGCCTTTTGAGTGATGTTCTGCCGAGCTCGGCTCAGGATAAAGACTGTGCAATCTGTCTCTGTTCCTGCAGTTTGGATCTTCTCACTCTGTTGTACCCATATTGCTTTAGAGATTTACTGTCCCCTCAATGTTAGTTTGCTATATAGAGGGAAGGTACATGCCTATTTGATTTTCATCATCTGAATTTCTAGCACTACTACTCTAGAGGCATTTTTGGCTAGACAAAACAGTGCTTTAAAACACAAACCAGCATTTATGGCCTATTTTCCACTATTTATAAAATTTAGTAAACATATATGCATGATGAATCATGATAGTGTTTTCTGCAGTCAGGGCTCACTGGGATAAATGCTTGATGCATAGTCAAGCAGAGTCATGTTTATGCAAAGGAGAAAATACAGGTACAAGTCTCTTCAGTCTTGAGTGGTAACCCTGAGTTTAGACATTTTGTTTGGATTTTTATAGTGAGAGTGAGATAAGGGTAATGATTTTTAAGGAACGCAAAGCAAATCCAAATAGGCTTTGTGTTGATGTTCAACAATAACACTGATTGTATGTCTTGGTGTCGAGAGAAGTGCTTAAAAGGCTTGTCTTACAAAACCAGCCTGAATAAATGTTGCATACAAAGCTGTAATAACACCTGAAGTAACACTTGATGTTACTTCACCAAACTGGCTTGAAGGGTACACGCTCCATCGATTTTCATAGCTTATTGCTTGTAATATTTCTGCCAGCACACTCATTACAACTCCTTGCTATTATCAGGCTGGGAGCAGGCAGCTGAGAGCTGACAATAACATCTGACATGTTGCATACCTCGGGTTGATAGAGATTTACCCTTTTCAAAGTGATTATGTAGATCAAAACAGCACCTTTACCATTTTGAATTCTCTCGCAGTGTTCTCATATAACGTTTTTTACAGTATCTTATTGCTCATCTGAAAGACTGCTTGTTCCAGTCATAAAGATGCACATCTGTGCTGCTTTTGTAAGGAAGGAACTATGAGGTGGGTGATAATATAATTAGTACTGTCAGGAATATTTTGCCAGGATAGTCTGCAACCTAAAGCAGTTACGTAGATGTTTGCTTATCCTACATCCAGGTGGGTGCACCCACTGGTGGGGTGGGTTTGTTTGAGTTTTACTCCCTTCTGGACAGTGTACTGGTGACTGACTTACTTTTCTGTAGCAACAGGATCAGGACTGTGATCTACTCAGCATTTATGAACTGAACCTCCTCTTTTCAATAAGAAAACAGTTTTCCTGAAAATACAGCTACTACCTCACTTCATGCCACCGGTTTGCAATTTAACTGAGTTTTTGTAATCTAATTAAAATTTAGGTTAAGATGGGGATAAACCCATAAAGCAACATGGGGTTTGTGCCTCAGAAATCAGTGTTGGCTTATTGCAGTGGGTTATCTAGTCTTTGAAAGAAAACGGGCACATGACATACCTGAATTTTAATATTTCTAAAGCACAGAAGGCTTCAGAAACTGAAAATAGGCTGCAACTTCTATTTGTACTGCTCAAGGATCACTTTGTGTAATTCAGCTTAGCCAACTAAACCAGCTTGTTTTAGACTACATTGAATTAAAATAATTGGGCTTTTATGCTTTCTGAAAGGGGAAATGTTAAAAAACAAAGCTAGTCTATAATTTTTCTGGTGCTTTTTTTTCTGCTTTTGCAGGTACAGTACTTTTCCATAAAATAAAACTGCCAGTAACAAATTACTGTTTAGATTTAGAATGTCAGAGAACATACATGACACAAATACCAAAAACCCAAACAGTGTCCACAACAGAGAAAACTATAGTGAAGTGGAAGCTTTCTTCAGAAGGGCTGTCGTGAGCAGGCTGAATCCTGAACACACAGATAGGGACACTGACAGAAACTATTCCTGAGAGACAGGTAAAGCACGTTGCATCCTTAGGCTCAGAGCCTTGTGCTGGATAACATCCCAAAACTGCTAGTTTCAGGCTATGTTATTTGTATGGAAGGAAAGGCATTTTTAGCCCTGGACAGAAATCTCCAATATTTCATCTCACAGAAATGGTTCTCTTGTCACTATGCCTTGGAGCGATTTGTAGAGTGAGAGGCAGCAGTAATTCATCAGGACGAGGCAGCTGCCTGCAGGACACAACATCAAGTTGTCATTGTTTTTTTCCAGCTCTCAATAACATGGGTTTTTGTGGTTTGGTTTTTTTTTTTTTAAGTGGAGATTAATGCAAGTTGCCAAATCAAGGTGATCAAAGAGCAGGTGTTTTGCGTAATTCTCCCGTGTTGTTCAGTTACTGAATTTCAGTCCTGACATTTTGCTTTCTCCATCCTGAATTTCCCTTATTGCAGTCACATAGTTTGTTGATACTGCCAGCTCGTACCTGTGCTGGACTGATGACTGGTGTCTTTGAATGCCCTAGTAACACAGCCATGCTTTGTTACCTCTTTTTCTTTTTTTTTTTTTTTGGCAATGATTGTAAATTGGTGTTTACAAATACCTGGGAGGCGAAGGCCATGAGCTATTGAGTTAATACCTTATTGCCAAGGCTTTGTCAAGCCTCTCTTGAGATAAGAAGAGTTTCTGACTGCTGCCATCAGCAAAGAACCCCGCTCACCCTGGCTGTCACCAGTGATGGGTAGTTATCAAGTAGGTGGCACATCACTAGTGCTGCACCCATTAGGATCTGACAAGCCCTCTTAGATGCTCCAGGTCTGGCCTCCTGAGCCATTTCCATAACCTGGTGGCAGGGAATTGCTTACTAACGTCACTGTGCAGGCAGAACTTTGTGCAGTGGCGTCTTTAAGAGCAGTGCTTTTCATAGCAGAAGTGATGTAGCTGTGAGAGCTGGTGCAGCTACACCAGCAGGAAGATGTGCTGCATCTGTCAGAAAGGGTCTGCAAGGAGGTGCACCAGCAGAGAGACCCTGTGCTGCAGATGTTCCCAGTGCTTGTTCCCTCTCAAGGCTGCAGCAATGCTGCTCTCTACCTGAGTTCCCCTTTGTTCTGTGTCCTGCCTTCTTTCTGAAGGAATGCATGGACCCTCTACTGCTGTAGAGGAATATCACACTTAACAAAACCAGACTTGTGAATCTTCAAGCGTGTACAAAAAGGGACTGACCTCAGTTGCCTAAGAAGGGCTTTGTGCTGGGAAAAGTTTTACCCATACATGTGCCCACTTGACCTGCATACATGGGCTATCCCTGTACACATTCAAAAGAAAAAGGGTTTGTTTGCATCCTCACAAATATACACTTCTCTGTGCTTGTACATGTGCAGTCTTATATCATGCATGCTTCAAAAGTGTTTGGATTATACCCAACTATACTGGAAACATTTTTCTATTAAATTTCACTTTTTTAAGGGAGGAAGGAATCAAAATGTGAACAACTTGGATATTAAATATAACTCTCAGAATGTGCAGTTGTGCCTCTGGTTTGGAATAGCACATAAAAGCTGTGTGTCAGACTCCAGAGCAAGCTATTGCAATAACTTAAGTAAATAAGATGGGTTGGTCATTATAGAAACTTTCCTTGCTGAGCTACATGTACTGATATATTTGGGTTTTTGTGGATATAAATGTCTACTACCAGTGGAAACAGTCAGCTGTCACTACAGTACAAATGCAAATTGCAAACTAATGGTTGAACAATTAAGATCTAGTGCACGGAGCTTATTGCCACTGGAGGACTGTAATTGAATTCCTATTGCTGTCAGACAGGTTGAAAATTACTGTAATGAAGAGCATCGGTTTTCTACTCTACATCTCATTGTTTCCCAGCCAAGGAGCATTACTGTTAAAGAGTTTCCCACAAATAGATCAAGGGCATTGGAAAAAGAGTAACAAATGATAGAGGTATGCTACCTGTCGTTAAAGAGGAAAGTAATTAGCACTCTCTTAGTTTGGTTCCCACATGCCCATGAAATCCAGGAATCTAAAATCAAGGCTCTTCTCCCATCAATCCTGGTTGTGTTACTGTGCATGCAGAGTGAAATCAGTGATCAGACAGCATCTTACCCAAACACTGGGCCATGCAGGAAGTAATTTGATCTCTCAATATAATCTCTAACACCCAAAAGCCTCTCATGTTATCGTAGATGGCTCCACTGGCTACTCCAACACATTTGTAATCAATTTTTGGATATAAGTGTGAAAGTAGATATTTCTTTTATGAGTATCTACCTAAACATGTTCTTGGTCGCTCTGCAGGGGAAACTTCCATTCCTTCTCAAATCTGAGAAATCAGTTTTGTACTTGCTGAAGACAACTGGTTTGTCCCAACACCCTTCCCATAGCAGTGTCTGTGAGTGAGATGTTGGCATTAGCCAGGTTGGGTCCCTGCACTGGGAGCTGAAGGGGGTCAGCCTTCTGAATCGCCTCCAGAAACTCTGTGGGGTAGAACCACCCCCTGCTCTGAACTTCAACAGGTACGTTAGACATCTAACATTAGACTGTGGTAGTACTTGTGCTCGGTATTTGGAGATGACGCTTAAGTTGTCTGATAAGTTACTGCGCTCAGAAAGGCCCAAGAGGTCTTGAACCCTGCAAGAAAAAAGGAGTAGTACTTCTGCTCGGTATTTGGAGATGATACTTGTCTGATAAGTTACTGCGCTCAGAAAGGCCCAAGAGGTCTTGAACCCTGCAAGAAAAAAGGAAATTTGGGCTGACACAATTTTGTGTCACACCACATTTGGAGGTGTACCAGCTGTCCTCCTCCTTGATCTGATGCCTCAGTAAGTACATGGATAAAGAACTTGTCTGTTGTCATTCTATAAATCCAGTGATCAATTTGCTCTGGGGATGTTGACTTCCTTGTAAAAAGTGCAGTTTAAAATTTTTCAGCATCTAAGATGTGCTGGGGAGTCTGTCAGGGGATAAGGCTATTGATGAAGCATCTTGATATGAAACCTTAGTTTGGCTAGCTCTGTCCCGGATGGAGCAGCAGGACTGAGTTGTGCCTCGGACAATACAGGTACAGATCCAGCAGTACAGAAAGAAAGCACTTGCTTCATCTAAGCAACTGCAGAATGTTTTGTTAGTGGGTCATAAATGCCATATTTTATGAAAACTTTTTGAATTTAAAATACTGCTGTTGTGATTAATTCTGTCTGTTTAATTTTCAATTACCCTGCTCAACCTGATTGTGCATATATTTCAGTATATTAAATGTGGAAAGAGGATGAAAGTTCTGGAATGTGAACAAGCAACATGCTATAATTGTCTGAGTTGTCAAGTCACTTTTCCATTTAAAGTAGTTTAGTATAAAAATTGAGTGTTTTGCACAGCTTTTGTGTCTATTTTCTAATCTTTGAAGAACTCCTTTCTCCAGTGGACTCGCTGAGTATCAGTTATTTTTTGGTCTCACATAGTATGAACTTCCTGCTCTCGTGACCCTCAGTAGGTGCTCAGAGCTCATTACTAACCTGGTTTCTAGCTGAATGCATTTTCTTTTCATCAGTGGTGAACTCTCAACAGGAAATTACCTGATTGACTGTTGTTAACTTTGGTTTCTGTACTGGAAATGTGAATCTGTCTGGATGCTGCACAGTAATTCTTTTGTCACATTGAATATTTAGTGTTCTTTAACAGAATTCAATGCAGTATTTATTGTTTTTGTAGATACTAGCAGTTGATAGGACTATCCAGTTCTAATTGCTTCAAGAAATATTAGGTCAAACTGGAAGAGAAACTGTTCAAAACAGAAGTAGTTTTCTTTAAAGCACTCCAGTGCTATAAACATCTTGCTAATGCAGAGGTCTTCATGACAAACAGTTTCCTTTTGGCAAAAGCAAACCAATTACAATCTAATAAATGGGTTACTCCCCAGCAGTTAAATAATTCATAGTATTGGCAGAAGGTTTCTGTCCTATAAGTCTTTTCAGTCCAATATAGCGAGCTGTTAATATATCAGAGGAGAGATATCCATTTCCCTCCCTATTAAGATGTTATTGTGTGTTGATAGGAAAACACCCTCAGATACCAGGTTTTCCAGTACGTTGTGAAATGCCTGAAAAGCAGAAGCCACATAATCAAGTGCTTCAAACTAAAATGCTCTTACTTTTACAGGATGGTTTCAATTTTGAATACTAGAAGTCTAAGCTTTGTTTCAAGTAACAAAGACTGTTTCTGTACAATGATGAACCCCACGTAGGTCATTTAACAACAAGCTGTGCAAAGGCTGAAGAATTTTCCAGGCTAATAGCTTTATAACCAGTAATTACCTGATTTTTGCAAACCTGATTTCTCTCATAAAAAAGATCTTTGCTCATGCTGAAAGAATACAAGGATATCTGGGAAGTTCAGCTTTTTCTGGGGTCCTGTCAGTTGTGCAATATATTCCAGGCTGGTGACACCCACCTTGGTGGGAACGGTTGGGGAATTTGTCATGTTACATCTTTTGGGAGGACTTAGCCCATTTGAATAAAGAAAAGCACTTTCGTTATCACTAACTTGAAAAAGCAGTATTCTATATCAAAATTATAAGAGGTCATAAATAGCAGGAAAAAGCTATCATGTAAGAAGTTCACTTATCCCAGAAACATTCATTCTTTCTTACAGTGGTGATTTTGAAGCAAAAATCACAGCAGACAACTTAGTTGCTTTCTCCCTGCACATCTGCACACACCTATAACCTTGTGCTTACCCGGATACTTCCGTGTTATCTAGTGGTTTTATCCATCTTTTCCTAATTCCTGAGGTCTAGAATTATGCACCCAGCTCCACCATGGGAGACACACAGGAGAAATTATCTGATGATATCAGAGAGCAGGTTTGGTATGGAAAGTATTTAAAACAGCTAATTGCCATGCTCTTCACTCTTTCTAGCACTAAAACCTATTCTAGTGCCTGCCAAACCTTCATCCTTTGTGCTCCTGTGTTGCTGATTTGCTAGGAACACCAGAAAACCAAAGTGGTAGTAACTGGGAGCAAATCAGTGTATCAGAAGACTGTCCAGTTCCCACTGTGTGGCCCAATCTCTGTGAATAAAAATAGGAAATAATCCCTCTTATGAAAGTATTTCTTATGAATTCCAGCTCATTGGATTGGTTCCACCTTGAAATGACATTTCACGTGGCCAATTTACATTAGCACTAAGCCAAGCTTGACTGCACACTGCCTCACCAGAAAACATGAGGTGTGTTTATCAGATGTAATGCTGGCTGCTATCTGAGGAAAAAAACTGGCACCAGAATAAAGAAGAGGGCTCATTCCTGAATGTGATGTGCTTCATTCCTGTACTGAAATCTTAGGTTTTAATTTTTTTTTTTATTCTAGGCCTAACAACAGATAATCAACCACTTCTATTTCCTTATACATTGTAAAGAGGCGTTAGTTTGGGCAATCTGTTTTCCTTTCTTGAAGTTATTTATACCTCTAAAAGGAGGAGAAAAAAAAATGGCTCCTTTCAGTACATTTCTTTGTAAAACGGAAGACAGTGTCTGGTGGGTTATCCTTACTTCAGCTAGAAAAAAACATTAGTACTTCTCAGAAGATCTTTTCACTACATCTCTTTTTCTTTAAAGGGAGCTCCATCACTGTTTAAAACAAGGAGAATGCTAGCTTTCAACTGCCATGGTTGCAATTCTTCTGAACATTTAAAAAAAAAAAAAGATTACTGAGGTGCTCTTTAGAGCCTACAGCAAGGGTCAAGTTTGCAAGATAAAAATGCCAGATCAAACAACCAGATTCAGCTGTCAGTTCTGGATGAACTCAGGTGCTTATTAAGGTAACTTGATACTGACCCCAAGAGAGCCATTAATTAAGTGGTTTCAGCAGTGAGTGTAGAAAAACATCATCTGCACTGGATTTGTCCTTGATCTGTGTTTGGTCTAATGAGCACAAAGAAACAGTAAGTAAATATTGTTAACTTCACCACCTTTTGTCTCAGTGTAAAAAATGTGTGAAAAGCTCTGCTCCAGTTTTCTCCATCACTGATTTGTTTTTCCTGAGGTAAATTTTAAAATTCAGATCTAGAGCCAAATTCACTTGTCATGTGCAAAACCACTTACATCATCGTTAGCATATGAAGGGACAAGTGTGAGTTCCTGCTTTTACTGGATTTGTCCATTTCTTTTTGTGAGCAAGAAAACAAACATTCAGCTTGTTTAATTCTGTGTGTGGTTTGTTTTGGTTTTTTTTTGGAGGGGGTAGTGTGATAATTGTGATTTGATCCTACAAATACCTTTGTATTAATGATCTATAAAAGTGCATGTGTTGTCCACCTCGTATAAAGTTATACTCATTCTTAATTCATTGCAGAACTGGGACTTCAACAGAAAATATCACTTCAGTATTAAACCACTTTCTTCTGCAATATGCAGCTTGCAAAGTCAGGTTATGCTCTCCATAAGCATGAGAAATATGCAGAAGCTGAAGCCTGGAAGTGTTAGGCTTCCTTGCTTGATTGCAGAGGATAATAACAATTTCAGGTCTCTAGTATCTTCCTTAGACTTCTCATTTCTCAGAGACCAGTAGTAGTCACTTCCTAGAGACAGCCATGTAGTAGATGTGCTGCTTTTTCTGCATTTTACTATTGTTTTGTTAATTATATCACTTGCAAATGAAACCTAATTCATTGAGGACGCTTCCAAACTTTTTATTTAATTTTCCTGCCCATTAATTTTAATTACTTGGGTTTTCTAATCTTTGTTTTCCCCTCCTCCGAACATCACCACCTGTGTCTGAATTTCCTTCAGGTAGTGTATTTTCATATTTAAATAGGTTTTGAATAATGCGAGTGTTTTCCTTTGGATCTTTTTAAGCGGAAAGGAATTTGGTTCCTTTCTAGGAAAGTATGCTGTAATTTCAAGTAAGAGTCAATAGCAAACAGGTAGAGACTGCAAGCTGCTTTTGAAATACAGAGGCAGTAGCTAAGTGTAACTCTTATACTGATGAAGCCTATTACAGGTCAGATTTATAAACAGGATTCCTTAAAATAACAATGCATCCTTGTTATCTAGTTCTATGCCAATATATGCTACACAATGGAGGAAATATTTCTGGGGGCAGTCATCACTTCTTTCTAGGTTAAGAAAATTGTAATATCTAGTACAAAAGTTCAGTGTTACATCAGGAAGATAGAGCACAGATTTATAGTGGTCAGAAATAAAGTGTCACAACCTGAATTTCAAGCAGTGACTCCCCTATCATCACGCTTGGTGCTTAAGTTCTGAGGGTGATGGAACTGTAGGGATTCTCAGAATTGCAATAAATTTTATGATAAATGGAGTAGATGACTCACTTCACTTTCATGTCACAGAGGCACACTGACCAAGCTCCATCAGTTGTGTTTCTGGTATATCTTAAATCTAGATTTCCTTCTCCTTTAGTACCTGCCAATTCTATGCTTTCCTTTTCCCCAGTCTAACCTGAGCCAATGCAAAAAGAGTTGGCTGCCAGTATGAATTGATTCCACAATAACCTTGAAGTTTCCCAAATACTCAGCACCTAGTTTCATCAGATGTGGTCTGACTGGTGTAGTCTCATATAGCCTCACAATTACTAAAAGAATCCGTTATATGAAGTTAATGTTTATTGCAGAGATGAATAACAGTGTTATCCCATGGAACATTTTCTCTTGATTAGTCATAAATTCCCTCCAGGGAGGCTCTGAGTGACCTGGTTTCCTACAGAGAGCTGCACGTTGAGCACTTGCCCAGCTGTGGTGACATTAAACCTGCAGGTGTTGGATGAAGCATGCGGAGGGTAACATGAGAGGGTGAGATGCTCAGCACTTCCAGGACCTACATTGGGGCTTCATTAACTGTAGTAGTGTATTATAGTTTGGTAGGCAAACCTTTCTTTATTTTGATCCAATGATGTTTGTTGATTTTGAAATGCAAAGCCTTTGAAAGTCATCTCTATGCAATTTCCAGTCAGCTGCCTGCTCACTGCCTCCTTTTTCCAAGTTTCCTGGATGTTAGAGCCGTCCCCAGCAGTGACAGGGATGAGAGCACAGCCCTGACCACAGGCAGTTTCAGAAATGGAAGGGCACAGGTTCCTAAAGTTTGGGGTGTTGGGTGTTTTTTTGTTTGGTCTTGTGTGGGTGGGTTCCCCCCACCACTAAACAGGAAACCTATCCTAGAACTGTTACCTGAGAGTTAAAGGAAAATATCGTTAATGATAAAATAATCTGGCATCTCCTGTTCCACCTCCCCAAGTGCCTGCAGGCTGTACCTGCTGAGGCATGTGCAAACACCTCCATGTCCTGCTCTTTCCAGAAATGGGGGGGTGGGTATCCCAGACAAAAGGTATCTTAGGCATTCCCTCAGCCAGTGGAGCTGTTGGGTGAGGGAGGGAAGGAGGATGCTGTGTTCAGCCCTCCCTGTGACTACTCGGAGATACGGTGATGCTTCTGTTGCTGACCATGGGCTCAGTCAGTCAGAGGCTGCCATTGAAGGCAGTTAGCCTGGCGACAAGCTGTCCAAGGATTCAGAGACAATGAAGCACTCGAGTTCAGAAATCCTTACAAGGATCCTGCATCTGTATCCTTCCCTAGGTGGGAACAGGGCTGGCATGCGTGCAGGCTCCTGCGTACTGGGGGTGACAGTAACATATTGTCTGCCAAAAGCATCGCTGTTCTTCGCAGGGGGGATAATGGAGTGGGATGTGTTTTTTCAGCCACTAATCTTTTTCTGTCCTGTCAGTCTCTGTTAGTCACTGCGTGTGCCAGTGGGCAGTCCTACTTCTTTGCCCCAGCAGTTGCTGCAAAATTAACTTTCAGATATTCCAAACAGCTTGCCAGGGATTTAGCCATGTAATTTCTTCTGACATTAGTGGGAGATACGTGATTAAAACTCAACTCAGTGGCCTGAAATTGTCCCTGTTGTTGTGTTTTCACCTTAAACTGGCACCAGTGATGCCTCAGCGTAGCCAGTGCTGTCGGAGGCAGATGGGCTTGAAGGCACGGGGGTGACCTGCTACTTCTGTCGCAGAGATTTTTCATCCTGCTCACTCCGGACATGCTGAGCAGGAGAATCTCCTTGCAGAATGATGATTAACGAAGCCGGAGGCAGTATGGGAAGGAAAGAAGGTGCAGGAGGAAGGACTGGCAGAGCATGAGTTGGTTTTCCTTGGTTTTATTCTGACCAGGCTTAGCTTTTTTTGTCTCTAGTGCAAGTTTCCAATGGACTGCAATGCAGACCTGTGTGGCCACCTCTCCATGTGGCTGTGGTTAGCCAGAGAAAAGCTGGACAACTTCGATGTCTTTAACCTTTCATTTGTATTCTTTATAAAAATAAATATAGATCAAGCAGTCAAAAGGGAATTTGGAAGCACCAAGATGAACTCTTAGGGAAAAAAAGCATCCTACCACTCAACTCCTGTTCCCACTCATGACAGTGCATGTATAAGCCTATTTCAGCTACCACCTATCCCTGGGAAATATGTGCTGCTGCTGCCCCAGGGGTTGTTCACAGCAGATTCTAGTTGTTACAAATAACAGGCAACACATGTCTGAAGAAAACTCAGAAAGGATGTATAGTCTTTGCTGTCTTGCTAGAAAAACATCCAGGACTTTGAAATACCTTATTCCCAAGAAACGTTTTGATTTAGAATTTGCCCTTCTGGTGTAACTCAAATTTCAGCAAGCCGAAAGAATATGGAGAAAAACCCTCCAAGTAATTTCTTTCTCTTCACTCAGTAATAAAAATTAATGTTATCCTTGTACCTCATTTTGAAGCAGAATTATAAATCCATAGTTACATGAATGTTGCAGGCGCTGTATACATTATTAATTGTCTGTAATAGACATAGTCTATTTTATATTTTTATAATACAGTCCCTTCTCTCCCATCACAGCATCGTAGTAAAAGTAATTTCAGAGTTAATATTCATAATTCTAGGAGAATGAGAAACGGGAGGTTTTCCCTTATGGTTTTTAACCCTGCAGTACATCACCCAAGGAAAAGGTACTTAGAGCTTGGAGCAGCTGAGGAGAGGTTAGCCAGGATGATGAACTCAATGATTATTTTTGCTTTTCTCCTGTTCTGGAGACTGTTCACCTGCTCCCAGTTTTTACAGCTCTGTATAAGTTACGTGTAGTCTGGGAATGTGTGAGACAAATGCCCATGTGTCCTGAGGACATAAGTGCCCTGCCTTGTCCTTCCTACTTGTACTGCAGTGGAGGCTGTTGCCTCCAGCTCCCACCTGCCAGCATTCAGACGGATCAAATTCTTACCTCTTCTACCTGGTTCCTTCAGCATCTTTGCTAAAATTGGAGGGAGAGGTGCAGTTCATAATGTAAAGCGAGACATTCACTTGTAAAATAATGCTTCAGAATATTTTCAGTGGATTAGCTGTTCTATTCTTCCTGTACAAAATCATTCACTATGCAGTAAAAAAGACATCTTTTAAGAAAAAGAAAATACAGTGATCTGAATAATAGGAGTAATGTAAGGATACAGGTTTCATCAGTTAGAGATGAACTCTTTCTCAGAGTATCTTGCTGGCATTTTTCCCTTAATATTCGTGTTTAATTATCTGTAGTGATAAGAAAGATCTGTGAGAGTTGTTATAGAGACATTATTAAATTTTGCATCTACCCAGTAAAGTGATAATGATACCAATTACATGTATGAATTCCAATTTTGTAAATGTTTCTCACTAGAACAATAATCCAGTAGGACTTCGGAATCTTCCTTTAGCTTTATGCCATCTATTGTAACATGCTAATTGAGCAATCATTTACAGTGATAACAAATTACACAACATAAACCACTGTAGCAGAACAAGGCATTTGCAGTGGTGTTCTAGCTGGTTAAACAAAGGACAGGTTAAGATGCAGGACTGGAAGAATGCAATTTGAAATGTATTCAAAGCATCGTAACACTGATGGAATTGTCAACTATACATGATTACTTGACTTCCTAAGAGCTAAGCTGTGCCTGTAAGTCACTGATCACTTCTCTGACAGCATGCAACTTGATTTTTCTTCTCATTGTGTGGTGGTCCCCCAGGCAGCACTCTGGCAGCTCTATGCCATAGCCAGTTGGTTCGTTCACTTGAAAATAAAAAAAATCAGTTATTCCCCCAAGCCTGTGTATAATAGAATTGAAGCTTTAAAGAATTTGTCATCCCTGTTCAGGAGGTGCAAGCTGGGGCATGCAGAGTGCCGAGTGCCTGGCAGCTGTCAAAGGTCAGGTTCTCTCCTGTGCTATCTTGCTGTAGTGCAGGTAATAATGTTTTTGAAACAAAGGCAGTCCAGCGATCATAACTCTGCTCCTAATGTGGAACTGCACTGTGTTCTTGGATTGGGTTATTCCACAAGTTAAAATCCACCCAATTCTGCAGCAGCTACTCCATGGAATAAAATAGAACCTAATTTCCTAAACTGTGAAGTAAACCATCACAGTTTGCATTTCTCTTACCCTTAAAAACACAACACCTATTGTATTAGTTCAGGCTTGTTTCACAGGCTGAATGTTTATAAGCTCCTTGTGAGTACATTTTACTGAAACAAGCTTTGACAGTTGTTAAAGATTTTTAGCAGTTAAAATATATTCTGGGTGATTCAGACTGCCTACGCAAAATCTGTGTCTCGTGATTAACCTGGACAAGGACTTCTTCTCTCTGAAGAAACAAGTCAATCTGCAGAAACGTAATGCAAAGAAATACCAAAATAATAATATAATGTTTGTTTGTTACTATAATTCTCACAGGAGAGAACATCAAGAGTTTTTATTTGGCTGGGTTGCTGTCATCTTCCACCCTGAAATGAACAACTAAAGCAAAACTCTCACCTAAACACAAAGGTTGAGGTTAACAGTCTCTGAATCCTGGAAGCTCAGAACAGGGTTTTAATGGGGATTGTCATTGTCTGGCAGAAGGCTTATGCCTACTACAAGGATTTGTTTTCACCTGTTCACTTTTTTCTCCTTCTATCATGAATTTGTATTTTTTTCCACTTTGTTTCTGCCTACAGGAGGGGCAACCCAGGCCATCTTGAAAGCAACCTCAATTCCACATTTCAATTTAATAGCAAAATGTGAAGGAAATGTAATTCACGTGTTGTGCTTAAGCTGTATGTGCATACTTGTATAAATGAAATCCACACCTGCAAGTGGTGGTTTCAGTACATGCACTGCTACCTATGGTCCAAGGTCCTGTTTTGGAGAGCTTATGCCATTCTCTTTTTCCTGATTTTTAAACTAGGAGATCTTTGGGGCAGTGACTTTGGCACTGCAGCATTGTGTGTTCCCAAGTCTAACACAGGAGCCAAAGTTCTATTCTCCCATAAAACATAAAAGGTAATAGCAGCAGCACCAGAAGGGTAACAGCATCTCCACTTATGTCTCTGCCACTGTCTTGGGAACTCATGGCCACACATTGCTCTGATACTCCTGTGGGCTTTTGCTGACTAAAGGCTGCATGGTTGGATTCTGCATCACCACTATGGCCCAGCCAACCACCCGGCTTTGTGGATTTCTGCCAGAGCAGTGAGCAGGATCAAAGCAGGATAAGTCACCTGTAGAGAATGTCTCGGGTCTGAATTTGAAGAATAACGTCACAACTGTTCAGTAAGCAGAGGTGTCTGTGAAGCTCTAGAAGTCTGATTCTCCATGCTGTGGAGTCTTTTACATACTAATCAGTGCCAAATGAGATGATCTCCTTATCTCAGACGGGTGAATTCAAGTTTGAAATTTAGTGGTGCCCTCTCAGCACCTTGCAGAACATCTCACACATCCCGGATGAGAAATTTATTTAGCACAAATTGAAAAGTTAATCAACTGGACTTGTGCTTTTGTGCTGTGTACCTTCCCTGTATGGTAATGGCCTTTGCAGTTCATTTAGGGGAGAGAGGTTGCTCCAGCAATCAGCTTAGCTCCCACAGACACCACTGGGAGTTTTGTTCTGTAAAGACTACAAGAAATTCATTAATGTCCCATTAAACCAGTGTCAAGGTATTCTTCAAAACAAGCTTGGAATGCTGGTTCACTCATTCTGATCCAAATTAATTGGTTGCTGTTTTGCTTCATCTTAAAGATCTGCAGCGAGCTGCACGCATTAATTACATCTATATATGCATGCTAAGTGAATTTGATTACTTCTTGTCTACAAGAAGTATAAGGTTTGATGCGCAAGGAAGCTTCGTGTCAGAGTTGTGGTTTCACAGCCTGTGCTGTTTAAACGGGTGTTAGCAGTTACTCGCCCCTCGGCTTGCCCTGGTGCTATTTCCACAGATGGACTTTTATGGTTGTGTGAACTGCTTATGTGTTTGTCACCCAAAAACTGCTCAGGATCACTGACAAGTTGGTAGGAAGGGTAGCCATGCTTCACAAGAACTTAAATGTGTATCTGGGGTGTAGACAAGATTTACCTGTGATGTGGTGCTTTCCACCAACTGCAGAGTACACAGAAATGGTTGTTTCAACCGAACATCAGAAAGATGTGCACTGGAAAAGCTTATTAACTAGCTATAGAGGGGGAAACAAAACCCTTCAGGACAGGAGACTATTGTGATTTTGTTTCATTCGTCCTTTGTACCTACATAAACTCTTGGGTGTTACATATAAATACTCTTCATTTTTCTTTTAATTTGACATTCAGGGGAGCTGTGTAACCTCAGGACACTCCATAGCCTGAGAGATGACAATCTGGTAACCACAGTGCTGGGTCAGCACTGTTTCCCCAGTGTTTCCATCCAGGGTATGCAATGGATTATGTGCTTGACTTCTACTTCAGGTGCAGG
>NW_010272748.1:21331-66126 GCF_000690775.1 Eurypyga helias
GGAAGAAGTGTGGCCTGGTGATCACAAGTATCTGGAAATTTTTGTCATGTAGGCAGGTAGTAGATCTCATGTTTGAACCCAAGAATATGGAGGTACCTTGAAACAACAAAATAGCTGAATTCTGGGTTGGTTCTATCCTGGAGTCCACAGATTTTTAGGTGGGGAAATGAGATGTTGAAGTTGGCAGGCATCTTATTGGGTAGGTTTGACACCTATTTGGGTCAGAACTCGATTATGAAACAGTTGTTGGCTGCATAAACATTGTATGAGCTGTTCTGTTCCAGTTTTTGCACAAAATGCTCAGCAATGCTCCTTTGGCTTTATTCTTCCCCTTCATGGCTGTGATCTTGTTACTCCCCTGAAATAATATGTTCACAGTTTCAGGAAAGCAGAGTCTCTCTTGGGGGAATGTTGCAAGTCTTCATCCTAGTGACCGATGCCTTTGCAGTTCTGCAAAGTTAGTGCTGTTTGGGGACTTAAGCAGCTGCTCTTTCTCAGGGAGAGTTGTAACCAGCAATGCCTACGTTGCCCTGAAGAGCTGGGTGTTATGAAGCAGACACCCTTGCATTTGCACCATTTGCATCCTTTGAGGTGTGGTGGAGAATGAGGGAGTACGTCCTGTTTTTTTCATTTCAGTGTATCTTCCTCTTCTTGTGTGAGCTTATGGAATCACTGACTTACAAGCCTCCTTCTAGCTTGGTTGTCTCCATAGCCTTAAAAGATAACAGCTTCTCTGAAATAGATTAAACCACTTAAATCCTATTACATATTTTCTTCCCTTTAGCAGTGGACTTTTAGCACTGAAATTACAAAGCATCACAGGCTGTGAACCTGTAGTTTCTTGATGGTAAGAATGAGTTGGATTGGCTTTTCTTGGAGGAATGAGATAAAAACAAGACACCTAAAGGCCCAGCCCAGAGTGTGTATGCTGATGGTACTCTGCTGAGTACGCAGTGATTTCTGTGGGACCCTGTGTATAACCAACACTGATCAGTGTGCACCACTTTGCACTGATGGTGTCTGTGCTGAGAGGTGTGGGTGCTTAGCTGGCTGATTCCTTAGGTGATTACCAGCCTTGAGATAATCACACCCTGATGTAAGTACCGTCTGCCCTCCAGACACAGGATTTAAGAAGCATGTTGCCCCAAACTCCCTGCAGCATACGAGGGGTCCGGTCTCCCACCCAAACAGGATGCGCACGTGATGACCATGGCAAAGAGCACCATGGGGGGTATCTGTCTAAGGACTCTTTCTAGTCTTCTGCGTGGCCTAAAAAAAGCTGGTGCCAGAAGAGTGGTACAGCCAGGAGAATTTGCCTGGGTGGAAGAACATATCCAATACAAATTTTCCTGCATCAGAAAGCATAGGGCAGAAATGAGCCCAATGCTTAAAGAGGTTGGAAAGAAATGCCTTTTGAAGAGGAGTGTAGTAGAGCTATTCCTCTCTGCCTGGGTACAGAAAGACTAGTACATGTTATCTTGAGCAGTTAACAAATGCCTTCATCCCCCATCCTACCCCTCAAAAAAGGCCAAGCCAAAACAACAAAACCAATAATAAACAAAAAACCCTAACACTGTTTCAGTTCTAAGCCTTACCCACACTGTTCAGCAAAGGGAGAAGAAGCAATTCAGCAGAGCATGGGCCACTTTGGTAACTTGCCATCCCATGACGGCCTCTCCTGGAAGGTTCATATGCACCCTGAGTAACTGTTTTTCCTGCGTATGAGTCACTGCTGAGTTATGCCATAAATTCTACTCGGGGGTACTAGCCATTCAAAAGGGAAAGTTCTTGTATTTTACCCCATGTAAAGGTGGCATAATTATACCTAGCTGGTTTGTGCTCTTCGACTTCTTCAATAAGTGATGTTTGAAAAGGATGCTCACTCTCATGTGAAGTGTTGTCTTGGACTAACATTAGTGAGAAAGCTCTTCAGTCCAACTCGGGAGCGATATTGCTGATGTGCCTTTTATATAAGGTGTTTTATCCCCCTTCCTTACATTGAGATTGATGGATTTACTGGGATTGTTCCCTCTGGGCTAATAGCTACAATTTCTTTGTACATAGAAAATTTAAAAGGAATAGTACATTTGATTGATTTGTTCAGGAAATAGGTGTGACTTTTGTGAATATATTTGAAATGTTAGCTGTTTAAAGCTAACTGCATATTTAAGTGCTGAGCTGCGTGGAGATTTAACTTCAGCACTGAGAACCAAATGAAGCAGCAAGAACACACAACAGGCTTAACCCTTAGAAGCAACACAACCTTGTCTGTTCAACTTCTACCTGGGTTTTGTTTATGGCTATATTTTTTACTATTTTTCTGCTACTAGGTTCCTCCCTGCAAACAACCTTGTTGATATTTCAGATTGAACTTTGAGATGAACCATGTTGTCTGGAGAAATTGTGGATTTCCCATCACAGAAATTGCTCAGTCATTTGAGCAAAATGACAGGGCCTTGAGCAACCTGATCTAGTGAAAGATGTCCCTTCCCATGGTGGGAAGGTTGGACTAGATGATCTTTGGTCTCATCTCCTAAGTGGCAAATGATTAGGATAAGAGGAAACAACCTCAAGTTGCACCAGGGGAGGTTTAGATTGGCTATTAAGAAAAATTTCTTCACTGGAGGAATTGGCAGTCATTGGAGCAGGCTGCCCAGGGAGGTGGTGGAGTCAGCATCCCTGGAGGGATTTATTAATATGTGAAGAAAGCTAGGGAAGCATTATAAGAAGAGAAGCTAGACCAAAATATTTCCCAGTTTACTTAGTGAATCTGCAGCTGAGGACATAAGCATGGGTAGGGTGCCCACAGATGTGTTATGTCATGCCGCTGAAAGAATATGTGTGTTTAGCAAAGTCACGTGTTTCCATCTGGATGGCTAAACCGTGTGGTTTTGTGCAGTGATTTGAGAGACATTTCTTATTGACACACTATGCCTATAACCAACATCTTAGCTTTTACATAGGCTATTTTATGTATTTAATACTAGAATAAATTACCAACAGCAGAGTTGTGCAGAACTAACACCACTGCAATTTTCTGTCACTGCTGTATTTCTGTCCTGATGCTTTTCTTTCAGGGTTATACCAGATCAGTGTATCTTGAAGAGTCTGATTTCTTTTTATTCCTGTCCATAATTGTAATAACTTGAGATGAATGTGATCAGTACTTTCAAGTAGTTTTCCTACAATAGTTTTTTTTTAATAATCTACCTAGATATGCTTTCTTTGATTTGCTTTCTGAAGTAAAGAAACTTTAAATACCTGTGCTTCTGCTAGTTATGATTTAGCAGTAAGATTCTCTCTAGCTTTTTACTTCACCTTTGAAGCACTTATCGTCACTTCTAGGCTGGTACAGTATCACTTTCACACAGAGCAGAGCTTCTGTCCTTGAAAGAAATGCCTACTTTTCATTCAAAGAATCCACCTAGGGAGATGGAAAAATGGGCTTGGCTGTTTTTGGCAAGAGGTCTCAAGAGCATCCATCTAAGTATCCCTGTGCTACTGCAAAAGTGTGAAGACAGGTTCATCTGACAGGGTTGTAGGGAGATAAGGCTGAGCAGAAGGGAGGGGAGAAATCACATTCACCAGAATGTCTCCTGCTCTAGCTGTTCAGACATGAAGGTGTCTGAGCTGTAGATAATCGGGCACAGCCACATTCCCAGCACTGATTAGGAGGGACAAAAGGATGTTTCAAAAATCACTCCTGTCTGCCAATTTGGTCTCTCCAAATTCCAGGAAATAGATTAAATCAAACTCTGCTAATAGATAGCAAGAGCAGAGTCTGTGTTGTGACGTGATACCAGGGCAGAGGGGCTAACAAAAAAACATACCCCTGTTCAGAGCAAGGAGAAAAGCAGCATCTCCACAAATTAAAAAAGTGGAAGAAAAGTCATACCAAATGCAAGCTCTTCTGCTCTTGTACCAGTCCACGGCACAAGAGCTGTGGGTAGAGAGGTTTGTCCTTTTGCTGAGGATCCCCATGGCCAAAGGTGAAAGCGGGGGGAAACTGCAGATTTGTCTGCAGGTGACATTCCCACAGGGATGAAGAAATCTCGCTAAATGTGATGGTACCTGGGCACTGCTCTTGCAAGCTGCATCCCTGCCATGGAAGGAATAACAACTTGGTTCTGGGTGAAACAATTTCTGCCTCTCCTTGTGTGAGAAAAATGGCACCCAAATTTTTTGGGGTTTTTTTTTAGTTGGAGAGACTCTGTTTTCCCAGCCCATCTTCCAGTGGTAGTATCCTGACCAAAAAACTGTGGAAAGCTGAGCCCATACGAACCAACTGTGATTGTTCCCACTTGTTCTCTGTGCCTTATGCTGACACTTCAGCTCATTGTGCATCTCAGCTATCACTTGTGAGCCTAGCTTCTGATTTCTTGGCAATCATCATGCTAATTATTCATTTCTTTCCTGTGTATATACACGTTTCCAAAGTCCCGAAATAAGACACCTCAGTGATATAATAGGAGGCATGTGGGTAAATCCTATTCTACATCAGGCTCCTGAATATGTAGAAGGTAATTTGAAAATGGAAAAATAAGTGCAGCTCTCTAATGAGTTATAGCTCAATGTTTGCAAGTCACTCATGGATGTGTATTCTGCCTGTTGATCACTGAGGAAGCTTGTCATGCGCAAGGAGGATCAGAAGAGCTCTGCATTTAAAGATCTCTGCCCTGCAGAGCAAAACAGGAATGTAAATGAGAAAGACAACTTTTAATCATCTTTCATTATTTATTTCTAAACAAAAAAAGCAAAACTTATCATTATAGAAAAAACCACCCCAAATGTTATTTTCCCCTACTGTTGTTGAGGTTTCTTTTTAGTTTCAAACTTTTCTGACAGAAAAATAAAACAAGGAAGGATGAAGTTGCTGTATCTATTACTCTCTTTGACAAAGTAGTTCAGAGCAGTTTTATCAGTATGAGCTATTAATGAGGCTTTCTCTTCAAATTCTGTTTTTCTTTTTTCCTGGAATGAGATGCTTCTCTCATCCTGAGCCCTATAAAATGAAACAAAGAACAATTATTTTTAAAAAAAAAATCACAACATTAATAACCCTGGAACCATCCAAGTCACGTGGTAAACCTCCTGCTGGCAGGTGCAGTGGGACTTCAGTGACCTCTCAAGCAGTATCTGGGCTGGAGGCATGTGGGAATTTGCCCCTTTGTTATGGAGCAGATCAGAAAGATGATATGAAAAACTTCCCAGCAGCAGTTGTCTGCCCAAGGAATAGATGGAGTAAGAGCTGTCTGGCCTGTGTCTTCCCTTTTTAGAGGTCTTAATTGTGCTGAATTGAGTGTTCTGGAAAACCTCTGGGCACCCTTCGCTCTGCATTAAGTTTCTTGTCACTGAGTTATATGACTTCCCTGAACTGCAGCCCTGTTATGACTTCATGAGGTAACCCTTGGGATGCTGCCAGCTGCCTGCTAATGCCACCCTGGCACGAAACAGCTTGAGGGAACATACCTTGGGCCAGAAATATGTTGCTCTCCCTGACCTTGGCATCATCACAGAGAGACCCAAGATGGACTGGCTGAGTTGGAAAGGACAAAACACTCTTGACCACCTACTCAACTTTGCATCTGTTTGTGTCAAAAATTATTTTTGAGGGGAGCGTGGAAGGATGATTTTGGTCTCTTGCAGAGACAAGCGTGTCTCACCTATTTCTAAGCAGATCTGAGGTGGCAGCTAAAAGCTGCCTCATCCTCCCCCTGTGTCAGCACGGCACTGCATGGACTGAACATCAGCTTGTTTGATGCTGCGGTCGGCCAGTCCTGGCAGCAGCTACAGCCTTCCTCTGCTGAGACAGCACCATCCTTCACGGTAGAGATCCTCTGGTTTGCACAGCTGCACAGGTACCACTGCTGAATAAATCATTCACTGTTTGCAAGGGGGTTTCTGGTGCTAAATTAGTCATGTGAAACAGCATCCAAACCAGGCTTCTGCTGAGGGTAGGGTGGCAACTTCTTCCTTCTTGAAACTGAGCCATGTGTGCTGTACAAGACTCTCGCCACACCAGGGTTTTAGCCTTGCTGGTAACTCAGCCTCTCCCTCATTCCTAGGTGCTCCTTCAATCTCTTCATGGCTCCCTTCTTTCCCCGTAATAAAGTGGACCACCTCCCCAGGAAAATAAATAAATAAATTCCTTATGCACTCTACCTGTGCAGCAGCAGCGCTGTGGGAGATGTTATTTACATGAACTTCATGAATATTTATGGTAATATTTATAGTTTTCAAGCAGGAGGCTTGATCAAGTCAGTAGTATGTCTGGGGATCAGCCTTCAGTATACCACTTTTAACAAGAATAATTTACATTTAATAAAGGGCCTGTGGTAGCAAGTTCCAATTCAGATTTGAATTTTCTTGTTATTTGAGGAAATATTTGGATTAGAAATTTTATTCCACATCAGTTTTTACTGGCAGTGATGGAGCAGAACCAGAGACTTCGATCCAAAGAAACAAACTGACAGGAACAGTGTGAGAATATGCCAGAAAATAAAGAGGAAATTTTTCATTGTAGACCCTACAGCATGGATACTGCATAGCTAGAGTTGGAACCCAATCGCTTTTGGTGAGTCTTTCTCTCATAATCACTACAAATAACTAGGATGGCAGTTGGAGAAGCCCAGGAGCTCCCCTCTGATGTATTGTAGTTGTGGCGTACCTGTTAAATACACGTTTCCCTCCCCACAGATGTACATGCTCAGACTGCTCCAGCCATGTCCCATGTAGTAGAGCCTGGAAGGAGATGTGGAGCTGGCTGGGGGTACCTAGGGATGCTAGACTGGAAATACAGAGATACTCTGGATGGCAGCTGTGCCAGCACGGCTGGGGCTTGGTGCATCTGCAGCCTACTTGAACCTGAGCCAGTAAAAGTACCAGGTCAGGTCCGACCCTCCCTGTTATACCAGTGCTCTCTTAACTGCCTGTGTCTTCAGCTGACCAGTGCACTATTCAGTCTTGAGCTAGTCAGAGAGAAGTAAAATCAGATTTTCTCTGGACTGAGATGTCTGGGAAGGAATCGGTGCCATAATTTCAGCTGTCCTTAGTAGTTTGGCTTCATGGAGATACCATTCAGAACAAGGCAGACTTCAGGACCAGCCCTTCAAAGAGATCCTTCTGCTACTGCAAAAAGCACAATATTAACTTGGCTGTAACTATTCATAGTCTCAAGTCTCTCCACAAAAAAGTTGAAAGGCCAAGGAGTTAAGAGATGCGGAGTGAAGATGGTAAACAGGAATAGCTCCAGGATGAAGCACATAAAAAAACCTCTCTCGTTCATCCTGACCCCTGGGTAATTTGGAGGGATTTATATTCTTTCTGGTTCTCTTCTATGAGCAAAGACATAGAAATATGCCATATCTAGTTATATGCATGACCATTTTGTAACTTTGTGGTTTGTTTTAGCCAAAAAAATTTTTTTCAGAGAGTTAGCATTCTCCTGGCAGCAGTATTCTACCTGAGCAGCCAGGAGGAACAGGCTGTGTCCGCAGTGGGACCTCCCTGATGCTGGTTGTTACTGTCTGGGGCACCAAACTGTGACTGCTCTAAGTGGTGTTATAAAGGAATTAATAATCCATGTGTGATAAGCAACACCAAATTACCACATGCCCTGAGTTATTTGTGATGCATGTGGTTCCTCTGCATCGTTGGAACCTTGTATGGTGCATTTCACAGAGCATCCTGCTGGGACAGAAAATGCCTTTTTTTTTTTTTTTTCCTTTTTTTGAGTTTTGCTGCTAAAGCCAGCTGCTTTGCCATAAAGTATGATACGACAAGGGCTTGTGTGTATTATTATTAGGGTTAGTGTGAGCCATTAGCATCTGGGTCTGCAGTTACCTCCAGCCATTGGATGGTTGCTAAATTGCTGTCTCCTAGCATAAATGTTATAATAACTTTACTAATAGAAAAAAAACCCACCCACATTTCTAGCTAAATTCAGTGTATATGCTTGTGACTTTCATGCTCTTGTCCAGAAAACATGAATGTAAGGATTATGTTAGAGACTGGAATCAAGTTTAAAACAGTAGTTGAAACAATTCTGGATAGGCGTTTTCTGTTGAGCTTGTTTGTATATTTTGCATTTGTTTGAAGAACAGTTCAGGGCTCACCGAGGTCTGACCTTGCCAAGATGAAAGGAGGAGGAATAAACAGAGGATCTGCATCTGTAGGTGTTTGCAAACAACTGAAACCTTGACCCAGGGTGATTTGGAGCCTGAGCAGGGTTTATGCAAATGCTACAATTCTTCTGCATTCATACTTCGGTGCTTCTTCGCTTCCTCGGGAAGATGATATTGTGTCCCAGGTCATTAATCTCACCACACAGTGTACTATTACGCTCAAGACTTGTTAATACATTTGGCAGTCTTGCTTGTTGTTCGAAGCATATGGTGAATATTTACACAGCAGCTATTTGTACGATTCCTGTAACATGCCAGGACAGCTTCCAGTTAGTGTCAAGAATCAATTTTATGCCTCTCTGGAAGGACTCTTTGAAAAAGAAAGATTTAAAAGATCTTACCAAAACATTATTTACAATTTATTCCTCTCCTGCACTGAAATTTATCCTCCAGCTATTATGTGCACCTACTAACGTGCTTCTTAAGAATGCATCTTCATGATTTGGGCCGTTTGTTTTGAAGTTTGGGAACTGGGTATTAGAAATATTGGGGTAAAAGGCAGATAATAATTTTAATTACACTCTAGAGGATAACTGTGAGGTGACTCTTCACTGCAGAATTTGACCCATTGTATTTGCAGATAAGGAAGAGACTCTGGTTGCTTCCTGCTCTCTGTTTGCATTCCTGGAGCTGCTAGGAAAATCCAGCACAGAACCAGGCTGACTCCAGCCATCGCTCGCCTGTGTTCACTCCCTCTCTTTGCCTGCTTTTGGTACCAAAATGGTGTCAGGTCTGCGCAGGGTGGTTATGGAGAATGCTGACTGGAAGCTTGTAACTGGTGCGAGTCTGGTGCAGCAGGCAACTGAACCTGCACTGGGGAATAAAACTGCTGGGGGACGGGACATCTGTGTGTCCCAGCCAGCCTCCTTAGGAATTAACCCATGCACACCGCTGATGGCTGCTGTGAGGTTTCCTAACGTTAATTTTCATTGCGACTATTCCAAAGGGTCTGTTAATGCCACTTCTCAATTTATGCTACGGAAAACTGTTGGATGTTAATGGCTGCTCTGCATTTCCAACCATACTGCTGGCAGTCCCTGCATAAAAGCCAGGGAAATTCTGAAGTTTGTATTTCCAGCGTGGAAATACACTCTTACTGGGAAGGATTTTGGTTCCCGTGCGATATAGTGGCAATCAGCTGCATTCACCAGTAAAACGTGATTGATGGCATCGCTATTTTAAATGCAAGAGCTGACTACATCTAATATGGTAAAGAAACAACAGTAGGAAAACTTTAGAATTCCTTTTTACAATAAGCAAAGATCAACTGACAACAGGAAAGGAAATTGATGGTAATGGTGATAACATCGAAATATATGCTTACAAGCAAGATGGAAAGGAAAAACTAAGACCGGTCTTAATAGTTGTATTCACTTTTCAAAGTTTCAGAAATGCTAATTTCTAAGTCCCTGGAAAAACATAGATATATTAATTCAATTGTGACAAAATATGTAAGTGAAGATTAAGATTTATCCTGTGAAAACCATGCTAATAGAGGCAGACTTTGCTGAGTGTTGTAATACTGTTGTCTCTGTTGTAAGTAGGATGTTCAACACCTGCAGTGGTTAGAGCAAAGAGATGCAAGATGAGTTTGATGTTGGACAAAAGCTCCTTCCATCAAGACGAAAAAGGATATGATTACCAGTCAGAGTTATTCCTCCACCAGTGCTCTTTAATTGAGTAAGAGTTGAGAAGGACCAGTGACTGGAACCAAACCAACCCAATTTAGAAACGTGATGGATGTTTTTATTAGTGTGCATGATTAGCTACTGGAACAATGTGCTGAGGATAGTAACACTGGTGGGTTTTTTATCAGTATGTTTTCAAGACTAGGACTCTTTCTGAAATCAGTTCTTTAATGAAAATTCAAGTGACTTGGTTCAACACCAGTTGGTAAAATACACTGTTTCACAGTGTAAATATTCTTAAATGAGGATGTTGCATGGTTTTGACCAATGTGAATTGGTCAGAAGTCTCTACCAGCCCCTGAGCCCAGGTTTGGTGTCAGTGGCACAGCAGGTACCCAGTGTTTCTCCTCCATTCAGCTCTTCCTGCTGGAGTGGAACCAACAGAAATACCCCCAGTTTCTTACCCTGGGATCCTGAGATCCCCTTTGTATAGGGTACTGGGAGTGTTTCAAGATAAATTGCTTAATCCACTTATTACAGAAAGTGAAGTCTGAAGATGTGATGCTGAAAGGACACACGTACACAGTTATCCCCACTTAAAGGAATTGGCTAAGTAAACTAATTACATGCTTAGCACACACTCCATTTATTCAGCATCCAGTTACTAATTTTTAAAAAAGCAATTCTCTAATACAAGTAATTAATTATTACTTAAAGTTACTGGGATGCTCAAATGAACGTAGCTATGGAGTAGCCTGCACTGTTTGCTTCCTATCGTAAGCACAACTTTGGTTTATGTTCCTTAACCTCCTGCATATGTCACGTAGCTATAATTTTCTTCTATATGAAGAAGAGGAACCTGTGTGATAAGGTAGACTGATTTCTGTATATTACACACTTTAATTTCTTTCAGGACATATTTTTCTTACAGAATGCTATACCAGCAGGTATCAAAACTGGGAAAAACTATTAGAACTAAGAGCTTTATTAGTATGATTTATTTTTCCAATTTAATACTGTACCTGGAGCTATTTTAGATATTCAGATGCAGAGAAAAGGGTTTATAATGCAGAATAGCTTACAATTAGAGTTTGATAGAGAAATTTCCCAGAAAAAATAAAATATTTGAAAAACCCCACAAAACTATACCAATGTCAGTGGAAATTCTTAGGGAGTAATGTTTTGGGAAGATTTTTTTCCACACTGTCTTAAATGATAAAATTCAAAATATTGGAATATTTGAAAAATAGGCTTTTAGATCACATGTAGCAGGGAACAAGCAGCATGTGGTTTGTGCTCACTGCAGTGAAGTGATTCCGGTGCAATGATGAAGTATCTCATCCTCACAGGACCATGAGCTTGATCCAGATCTGCATTCTAATAGGTTAACACTTGGTGGTTAGACATCTGCTATGTCATCTGCTAAGACCAAAATGCAGGGAAATGAGAGCTTCTACTAATCAGCTTGGAAGGATGCTAAGTATGTTGTAAAGGGGACCTAAAGTCTAGGATGTATTTGGGAGAAACAAATGGAGAGGTCCCAACAAATTACTAATCTCATTATGCTGAGGTATATAACCACCTTCAGCAGTTTTGCAAAGCAATTTTTTTTTTTTTTGTTCCTTTAAACATTAGCTCATGTATCTACAAAAAAGTATTGTTTCTGCTTCTGATCTTGGTAACATCAGTGCAATTTGGCAGTACTTCCAAGGGAGTCAGCAGCATTAACCTGGCTTGTGTAAATATTTGGGAAATGTGGCTCTTGTGTAAAGGATTAAAAGAGCTCAGGGTCCACAATGACAGAGTGGGTGTCTTGTGTCTTACATCAAGAGGTCACAGAAGAAAGGTACCGTGTTGCGTGTGCTGTGAGTTCAGGAACGTTAAAAGGTATCTGAAAATGAAAGATGCAAAGCTGCAGAGATTTGGGTTAGCGTTTAATTTGATTCTCGTCACGTAGGACTAGTTAACACAAATGGGTATTTTTACAATTGGAGTTCAAAGGTGACAAAGAGGATGCAAACTGCAGTCAAAATGGAATGGTACATGCACATGAAACCTTGAAATGCTGCTTGACTTTTACAGGAAACTGTAAATCAGGCCTGGATTACTTGAAAAGTTCAAGAGCCTTAGAAAATATCTTGGCTAAATGCAGCTAAGTTCCGTAATTTGTGCTTTTATGCATCAAGCTCTGAAAACAAGCAATGCAATGAAGTTATTTAAGACTCTCCCTAAAGCAGAACATTGTACCTGCCAAAAAGAAAAGTGAGAAACGGCAATGTTGTTGGACATGTTCATGGATGTAACTGTAAGGCATTGTAAGGTGAATGCATGCCAAAGGAAGCTGTATTCTAAGGGGTGCAATTTGTAGTCATTTCTTATAAGATAATAAAAAAAAAAAAAGGAAAGGATATTTGTCATCTTTTTTAATCACAATTGTAGAGCTCTGGAGTGAACTGTGTGCTTTGTATTATACTGGAAAGCAGAAAAAATGCAACACCCCTAAACTAATGAACTTATTATCTATTTACCTAATTCAAGAATATTTTATTAGCCATTCTGATGTCACAGGGCATTGGGCCCAGGATCTTTCCCTGTAACATAAATGTGCTCCGATGTTTCCTAGCTGCTTTTTTTACTGTCTATGACGTAGGGAAAAAATGAACTGTTATGTTTATTTAATGTATCATCTACAATAATAAAATGCAGGTTACCTTTTACAGACCAACAGACATTATTACCAAACCACAAATAAAACCCGTATAGTGATGTCCCGATTAATCTTTAATATGCACTTTTTCAAGCAAATCATCCTGGCTTAGTGCAAAGAACAATTTCTTTTGCTGCTGTCTTATTTAAACTACTCCAAAGGCTTGCAAACCAACTGACAGCCAGAGCTGGGAATCTGAAATGTGTCCATTACAAGCTGGCAATGTACTTTCTTGGGTTTTAAGGAAACTTGAACAGAAACCAATTTTAAGTGCTGAAACACTTTGTGAATTGATACACAGCAGTGGTGTGCTGCCTGGTAAAGAATGCAGAGGAAGAGAGAAGAGGTTTCCATGCCAGCAAATGTCTTTGCACCAGAGAACAAAGTGTACAGACCTTGAATATAATTTATATTTGCCACAAGACCTAGAGATGTTAGAAGACTGAAGTTAGTCAGGATGATTCAAAATGAAGGATTCTTACTGTGCTGCTTTAGCCAGAATGTCTCATCGGGGAAAATACATGTTGAATACTTCAAAAAGGAATAAAATTGGGTTTTATTTCACTGACTGACAGTTGTACATGTAATTTGCAGGAAAATCACCAGCAATGTCTTTATTAGCTTTGGTTATTGCTTGAAAACAAGAATTCCTTTGAAAACCCCTCATTTTTTTTCTATATCATCATTTCTGTCAGGACTCACCCTTGGCTTGAGCCCATGCTGGAATCCAGCCAGGACTGGGATGGGCAGTGTGTGGGTGCAGCTACACATTCGGGACCTGTCTGGGTGGCATTTGTCATGGGGAGAGCAAGGAAAGCCAGGATGAGAGGGCAAAGACACTGCTAGAGCACCTCAGTTCCCTCCCTGCCATGGGCTCTCTCTCCAAAGGGTGTGTTCAGCATCCACAACCTGTTGCCTAGTAGAAGTGTGTAGAGCTTACCAGTCACCACAGCTCGTAAGCCAGCTAGGAGAAGACCTAACTAGTGATGAACCTGGGAGATGATACACCCAGGTACCCATAAGTGCTTGGTCAAGAGCCCTGTAATGACCCCCTGGCCTGGTGAATTGAGACCCAGATTGGAGCTGAGCTGCAGCAATGGGTAAGGAAGGCAGCAAAAAGCTGTGCAGCCTCTAGCACAGGGACTCATAAGGTTGAGCTTTTGTTTAATGAGTTAGAGTTGCAGTCATTTTTTTGTGGCAGGGAATCACACTGCCTTTATAGGGAGCTAATCAAATAACCAGCACATGCATTTTATGGCAATAACTGATTTGATTTACAGATGGGATTCAGGAAACTGAACCAGAAGGTTGAATTGATGATGACAGTCATTATTGACTTTGGCATTAACTTGCTGAGATGCAAAAAATCACTCTGTAGGAAGTAAATTAAAATCCATGAATGAAATTAAATTAATTTGTACTACTTGACCAGTAGGCTTTATATTCCATCAAAATGTCATTCGCTACAGTGTGTACTGAGAGGTCACTGTTGTCACAGTCATTTGAGGAAGGAGGGCAGCGAGCAGAGGCTGAAGAGTGGAGATGCAGGAATTAATTTGAACCCAGACTCGGCGTGGTGCTTTGGCAGATGTCTGATTTTAAGCAGTTACAGCCACAAGCCAGTTCCAGTTTACAGGAGCTTCTGCTGCGCCATGAAATTCCTAGGTGTTGAAATAAGGAGTTAGGGGTACAGAAAAGGGTAATTCTGTTATGGAAAGTATTTTATGGGTGAGCAGAACTAAGGGCTGAGATCCTTGGTAGTGAGGGGGTGCAGACCCACCTTCATCACTGGGGTCTTGAGCCTCTCCCAGACACGATGCAAGAGACTTGAACCTGCCCTGCAGTGGGGTGTTGGACAAGGTGTTTCTGAGGTCGCTTCCACCCCTTATATTCTGTGATGTTATGAGGATTTTGGCTTTTTAAGGGAAAACCAGCTCCTTTATTCTGCTGGAGACAGTCATCTGTATCCTGGGGTGAGAGTGAAATGTGAGATCAAATTTGCTGTTTCTCTTGGTGCACATTCTGTCAGTGTGTCTGCTAAGGGAGACAGCTATTCTTGTAGAAACCCAATACAATCAGCTTTGTGCTAATTTTCTTTTTTTCTCCTCACATGTCTCCTTGTTTGCTTTCAATACTCTGGCAGTTCTCCAGACCAGAAATTTGATGAAAGAGCAGGGATGTGTTATGAGCATCGTCAAGGTTTCTCATCTTTGCTTCCTTTTTTTTTTTTTTCTGCCTGCTTACCCTCACAGGAGCAATGCTTAACCATGTCTCTATTTTGGGTAATGAATAAATGGTATTCTGTCAGAAACAGCAGATGCTATTCAAAACTTCTGAGTTAATACATCTCTGAGCCTGCCACAGAAGTCCAGGATATCACTATGACTTTCTGGTACCAATGAAAATTGAGCTATTTGACATTTTCCCTGCTCCTTGTGATAGGTGATGTACCTTTGTTTCTCAGGAATTAAACCTTCCCTTGGAATCTGAAATCAGCTATGAAACTTGACTGCTCAACACTGGCAAACTTAGTAAAAGCTGAAACTGGTTTGCAAGCTCTCTTTGCACTAAGACTGATATAAGGTAGAAATGAATAAGTCAAGGGTACTTGTTCCCTGGGGCAAGTGTATCAAATTCTTTCAATTTAATGGACTCTGATCCTGACATCTTACCCTGGCCCATCTTCCCTTCCAGTCTGAGGAATAACTCAGGGTGTCCAGAGAAGCAGAAACGTGCTTTTCCCTGTTTACACTGAGACAGCCCTTGTAATGAAATGAAGAAATGCCCTGCTCTGTAGTACTCTTCCCAAAGGAGAAGAGCAATCACAGGTGAGAACAGGACTCGTGGGCCATCCTGTCCCTCTGCAAATCGGCTGGAGCCTGAGCTCCTCCAGTCCTAGTCCTTCTTCTCTGCAGATACACATCTTGTACCCTGCCTATGGAATTTAAACCCGAGGCATGTGGAATAACTTCCCATGACGGTTAGCAGTCAAACACCCCATAAAGCAGTTCGTTTTTAATTGCAGCTCAACGCAATCTGCTCAGGTACATTCAGAAAAAGCATAGGCTGGGCTCTTGGTTGAGCAGACAGGCAGCGTTTTGATCAGCCTTCCCAGGCAGCAGCAAAGGGCAGAGTGGAGCCCTGGACCAATTGTTCCGGTTTGAAAACCTGTAATTTCTTTTCTGAATTTCAGAAGTGGTTGCTCCCTTTCTCTAATGATGATGGATGTTATAGTTGTGCCAGCAAGACAGCCCTGGGCAACACGAGTGTGAGTATAGTCAGTGTTAAGGAACTTTCCATCGGGTGAGCTATTGATTGCTGTGCAGGGAAGGCTCCAGCACTCTGCCAGGCTGACCCAGGCAGAGCAAGCCTCCTCTTCTGAGTAGAATTTAACTACAGCTTCAGCACCTCCTTAGGAAACAGAATCTCTATCCAAAAAAAAAAAAACCAAAACAACCTCCCCACCTGTGTCTGAGGAGTGAGTTCTTTAATACCAACACCAACAGTGATTGCTGTGTCTCAGCATTTGGGTGTTTGAAAGTCTATTTGGGCTTTCTGATCCCCAAGAAGCGTTGTTTCTGCTGCAGTCCTTTTGCTGGCAGAGGTGTTAACAAGTCTCTTCTCTTCTTGGCTGTCCATTTTCACAAAACTTGCAGAAACTTGTTATCTCTGAGATAGCAGCATCTTTGTCACACATGATTCATTTGAGGGAGAAGAAAGCAAAGTATAAAGGCTACAAGGGATAAAAAAGTGAACTGTGGGCATGACTTCAGGTATTTGGGTTATTTGGGGTTTTTTTAAACAAAAGCTTACACATATTCCTGGCTAATTAAAGCCATCAACAACAAAAATTGGTCCAAGCATCACAGTGACAGAAATTCTAGATGAGTTTCCTAAAGAATATAGACCTTCACTGTTATTAATAGAAGACAAGGTTCTCTTTTCAATAAATGATAGCTGGAGAAATCAGGATAGACTTAAAGATTAATCATAGTCTCCAGGTTTCATTTTTCTTAGAGGAGAATGAGAAGAATTGAGTGACTCAATTTTTCACATTTTTCTTGGTCCACCTCTCCCTTAAATAACCTGTTCCTCCAAACCTGGGCAGCTTTAACCTTCCTATTTTGGCCAGCCTGGCCCTCAAAACTTACCAAGAAAAGACACTGTTCCCAAATATGGTGTTTCTGAAAAGATTTTGGTATTCAAAGCTTTCATGAGCCTTGGGAATCCTGGAGAATGCAGCAAAAGCTCATCAGGAAATAAACAACACATGTAAAACCTGAAAAGTTTCTGATTTAATATTCATGCTGTAAGGCAATGGTATCACAACAAGCGTGGTAATGTCTGTCTAGGAGTCTGTGTGTAACTTTCTGAAACCCAAGAAAAAGCTAGTTGAAGACTGAATATTTAAAACCTAAACCTGTTCTATGCATGTTTCCATACCTTTTAACTTTGATAGGGAATATCCCTTTGGACCCAAGAATTTCTTATATTTTCCAGATCTTCAGTGCAAGGTGGTACAAGAAATAAGTTATAAGGTTAAGATTTTGTTCTGGCAATGCTGTTAAGCCTCAAATTCACCTTAATATCACATCCCCACAGTGTGGGTTATGAACAATTTACTTTCTCCTTTTTAGCATGGCTGACATAGACCAGAGAGCCACCTGTACTGAAAATATAGGAAAGGCAATAATTACAACTGAGCAAAAGCAAATGTCCATGACAATCCAGTAAATCTGAGAAATCCCATGAGGATAAAAGAACAAAAAGAAATTAAAGGGTAGCTCAAAGCATGAATGAAATGTGAAAGATTCTGAAAATGTGTATAGGCAGGCTTAGAGCGGGGATATAAATAGCTTTGCTGTCTGCCTTTCAAGAAATCCAAGGAAAGGTTCAGCTGTAACTTTCCCTTATTGCCAACTCTAGTTTATCTGCAAAGATGGCAATATTTCTATGCAATGCTTCCAGCTAAAATATTGCAGAAATAAATAGAACTGTAAACTTCCAGGCTGGCACACGTATGTTAGATCCTGAAACCCATAGATACGCCCAAGGGCAGTACTCGGAGACTTGCAGGATGCTGGTCAGGCATCTTTCAAGGCACTCTTGCTCCTTCAGTAATAGGGAGCTGTGTAATAAGGGAATTTCTTATCACTCAAGCAACTTTGTCCCAGAAAGCTGTCAAGAGAATTGGCAGGTGATAAACCTTCACAGCTGATCCGTGTCCCTGCCTCAGAGATCTGCACGGAAGGGAGCCTGGCAGATCATCTCTGCTGCAGAAATCACAGGCTGCAAACTGTTCCAGTTTAACCCAGGAGTCTTCCAGCCCTCGGCTCGCTGCTGATTGCACTGTGCTGCTGTAACAGTGCAGTCTTTGTGCTGAATAAAAAAGTCCCAAATCTCTTCTAGCTTCATGCAGCAGAATTTGAGTCTGAGTACTATTTACCTGCTCTGGATCCAAAACTGCAAAGCTGTATTTCCTCAATAGAAGGTCCTATATGGAAAATGGCAGAGGATATTTAGTTACTGTGTTATCTAGAGGAAGCAGAAAAACCAATCTCAATACCCAAAAAACCATAGTCAGGTCTCCTCCTGAAAACAAGACAAGGAATGAAAAACACCCAAGCAGACACGTTTTCTTGGATCCATAATTTCCTTTAATGACCGTCATGTGACCAACCTTTCCATATGCACTGGCAAGAGGAAATAATTAGCTAAAGTATCTCACACCATTTTGTCACTGCCACTTCCAGGCCTGAGATGGAAATGACAATCATGTCCAAACACTGAAACATTCGTCTTCTAGCAGTATTAGCGTGTCAAAAATGCTGAGATACAGCAAAAATGATTCAGGGATATCCTGCCAGGAACCTACTTACCCAGGGTTCATTACCAGCTGAAACTTTAATCTTAAGCATAGTTATGGAAAATAATTTTATTATCAATGCTTTATATATATCCATGGGATTTTTCTTAACTGCAGTGATGTCACAGGCACTGGAAGATGGTTTTTTTGTATTCAACAATAATTTTTGTATGGCCTGAAAAGAAGTTTCTGCGTATGAAGTTGAGGTCAGACAACAGGGTAACAGGACAACCCAGGGCACTTGGTGCTTAGGTATGACTGTGTGGCCCAGTTGCCAATCTCATCACACCTATCACCTGTATAAAAGGAAAGAGGAGGTGTTTTTAGATGGATAACTTGTTTGTAATAGGGAATTAATTTTCCAAACACATATTCAGCACTTGCACAAGCCATCTTGATTTCATTTTATGAAAAGGCTCCAGACTGATAGGCAATGACCACTGCAATTAAGATCACAGTGTGACTGTTAACCATTAAGTGCAAGATTTTAATTTCTAAAGATATAAAGGCTGTTGGTCAGATGCTGCCTGGGTAATCAATGTGCTGCTTTGTGTAAACAAGCATTGAAGAAAACTGTTGTACATGCTATGAGTTTTCAGTGAACCCCAAGGAATAATTCAATGCATTATTAAAAATGCTCTAAATCAGAAGAAGAATATTAATTGTGTTTGGTGGTGAACTTGAATATTGAATGAATAGAGGAAAGCAGAACACTTTTTATTATAATAGAATTTCTTACCATTTGTTTTCACATACTTCAAAGTAATTTAAATAATTAGGTAAAGGTCACTGTTTCTGCCCTTTCTTCTAGGTGGCAGTATCATCTAGTTTCAGTTGTTTCTGTGTAAACTGCCAACAAACTGTTGATTGAAATGTATTTAAAATATTTCTTTAGATTAGCAGGAATAATCAATTCATTTAATTCCTAATCAAATAACTGAAATCAATGTGTGACCTATTTGTCTTTGTGTATTTTCACACCTGTATAATTAACACACCTCTACATTTTTCCCCCCACAAAATAACAACCATTATGACTAACGTGACCAGCACCTCTGCATCGTCTCCTTTCGAGGAATATACTCTCGGTCTCACTGGCAGGAAAGGAGGGTGCAGGAAGTTCTTATAGAAAGAGGATGCAAAAGGTGCATGGCTTTGGGCCAATTCACTGTCTAGCATCTTAGCCTGAGGCAATTACTGCACTTTAGACTATGAAAGCTCACTGGGTGAATTGGATATTTTGACAACGGGAGGATACTGTGATGGTGTTTCTGCTCCGAAGTCTCCATGCTCCAGAATTAATGGCTGGGACTGTCACTTGCCCCTGGAGCAGGGGCCTGGAAGAGGTGGACGTGAGCCCTGGGGAGGATCACACGTGATTGCACGTGCACTGTTCTCCCTGTTAGAGGAGGAAAGAGCAGAGACTGACTGCTTTGCTTCTCCAGGGATTGCTCTGCTCCAAAAGGTCATGAGCTAATGTGATCGCTGTCACTGTGGCACTGTTAATGGCTGGGTGCGTGACTTGGCTCTCGCAGAATTTGTCCAGTTTCCTCCTGCCTGTTACTCAGGTTAGTGTAAGAGAGCCCCTTTTGCTTTCCCTGGTACTTGAAAACCTCCCCAGGTGCTCCACGAGCACCCAACAAGGGGACACTCATTTTCACCAGAAGTTGTAGAACCAGAGGCAGCATGGTTGTGCTTTTCAATCCATCTCTGCCCCAGGAAAGGGGCAGACCTGGTGAATGAATTTTGAGCATAGGAAGCTTAGGACATAGCAAAACTAGGGGTTTGAGTGATGAAAGAAATGTCACCTCGGAAGAGAAACATAGCGTTTCCCAGCGCTTCTTATGTCAAGTAACGGATAGAAGCAAGCAGAGACAAATTCCCTGCAGTTTCATGCTTCAGGTGCTAGAAGATTGGCTTGATGACTAAACACACATGGCTGTACCGGCCCCTGCTGTATTGTTCTTTTCAATTTTGTGTTTTCAGAATTAGGTAGATTATTGTCCTGCCCACAACGCAACCAGGGCAATCAGTGCACAGCATCACTTAAACACCCCAGGAATTTTTAAGGACTTGTGAATCTTCCATCCCTCTGTTTCAACATGCATCCCCAGTGCCCCAGCCACTGGCTGTGGGTTGAGCATGTGTAAATCAAGAAGATTTGCATGTCAGATAAACTAGAGATTGAATTTTTTATATTACTATTCCCTTAGCAACATTTTTTCCTCTGTCTAGTGAAAATCACATGAGAAGGGATTGCTGCTGCTGCTCTTGCTGTCTGCGCGGGATGCTGGGGCCCTCTAGTGCTTTGCCCGCCAGCACCCAGGCTGGACTAGGAGAGATTTGCCTGAAGGCAGCTCTCTCTTGCAAAATCCCATGGGACATGAACACTCTCCCAGCAAAGAATATGTCCTCAGTAGTTGAGAAAAAATTAGCAAAACTTAGAAACTCTGGCTTTCTCCAACGAGTGATTTTTTTTTTAATTCTTTTGGGGAAAAAAATCCCCTATAAATTAAATACCGCAGGCTTTTACTGGCTGATATACGTAGCTGTATGGACATTACTACCTGCCAGGGTCCTGTGGTCACTAATGTCCACTCACCAAACCACTGCACCGAGGTACATCTCCCCTGGTAGCTCTGCTCGCTCGCAGGATCAGGGTGCGAGTGCAAGGGGTGTTTGTGAGAGTCTCGATTTGCTTGTGTCCAGCTCTGTCCCACTTGTGCTCATTGCCACAGGTCACAGAGAAACCAGTCAGTGAAAACCAGCTGGCTCCTCAGACATGTCCTGGGGCTGTAATGCTGCCCTGCCATGCCCAGCAGAGTCCCTTTTGCTGAGTATTGAAGCCATCTCAGAGAAGTCTATTGAAGGGAATGATCCTTTATTGTCTGATTAAGGTAATTCTGTGCTGCTGTAGAAACATGACAGTGTCTTACCTCTTTTTTTTTGATCTTTCTATTGGCTCTGTAACTTTTGCACAGTATATTTTTATCCCATTGGGGTATATTTTTAGCCACACTTTCTTTTGCAAGTGACACGTAGTACGATAGCTGTCATTACGTGAACACTGATGTCTGGCTTTTAGCTAATCGTGTGCTGTCCCCTCTAACATCAGCGTTTAACATCTCAGTATAATACCTGGAGCTAAAAATAATCCCCCCTCCTACTTGCAATGTGAAAGCTGCTTAGTGCAGAACCATCAGCACGTTTTAACTTAGGTAGTCACTAGTTGTAAGGTTTTATGTCATGTCTGTTCCCAGTGTTTCATCCCACAAGCTGCTCCCCAGTGATGATCAGGAGACTGAACACTGGTCACCATCCACATTGTTGACTGATGGATGGTTTAGTCTTTTAGCTCTTTACCAGAGTTTAAAACGAAACATATGAAAACATGTATGTGAAAAGTTTAAAAATGATCTTGTTATCTAACTCCTATTCATAAGGTGGAAGTTTATAGGGGAGAAAACAGTGCTTGTGTGTAGTGCAATTCTTTTGGGGGGTAACATTTGTATTAAAAACAGTAGAAAAAAAAGATGTGCTGTCTCATGTTAAAGTGCTAGTGGCAGTGGAGGAAATACTTTTGGTCAGGCCTAAGTTAAACTCCTTTTTTCCGTCTGCCTAGTCAGTGCTAGGAGTACCTTGGACACATTTGCAGCTGGATAGATTTCTAAGGGATGAAGCTGAAAAGGCTTTACACGATACCGAAAATTCCAGAAGCATGTGTGGTTAGAAAACTTTCTTATTATTGATCTCTATTCTTCTCCTTAAGGCATCTTAGACTCTAAGTGTTGTTTGAGACAAAAGCTGAGCTTTAGGGGAGCTGAAAGCACACCCTGGGACAGACTGCCTGATCTCTCCTCCTTTACAGAAGAGGAATTGGATTTGTCCTTCTAAAGCAAAGCAAACTGTGACAAATCTCGATAATCTGTAATTTGGTCTAGCCGTACCACCTGCTTTCATCGTGAACGTGCAAACAGATCAGGGTTTTTGCCAAAGGCATGCTTTATTTGCTCTTGACAATGAACAGCTGTTTCACAAGAACAGTAATTTGTGCTTTTTCACAAAACTTCAGGAAACATGAATCTGAGCAGATTACCAGCACAGATCACTGCCTCTGCCAGCACGTGAACCTCCTCTAATTGCTTGTCAGCCTCCTCGGGAGCCTAAGCAGTCACCTCCCCAGCTCCCAAGCACCGTGTATCTGCACAGGCAGCCTTGGGAAAGAAAAAGAGGCAATTACCTCTCCAGTCTGCAGCAGGACATTCAGGGAGACCTGCATAATGCTGAAGAAAAGACAAGTTAGGATGTAACCAAACAGATGCTTCTTCAGTGCAGAGCAGCAAGTGTCCAGGGGGTATTTGTGGTACCTTTGCTGGAACTCCCCAGCACGGAGATGGTGACTTCATGTCTGTGAGTGCAGGAGCTGCTACAGCCAATGGTACTAGTGCTGCAGTATCCAGCCTGTTCGATCTATGGCATCAATCTTTAAAATAAAAATGTCTTTATTCTGATTCTTCATAGATAAACCAGTGTTTCACATTGTTTCCATGTCTTACAGAACAGCTGAGCATCCCTCACTAAAATGCTTTATTACAGATCAAGCAGTGGTCCTTGATGCTACAGTTCTTCTGTGCTGACTGGTTTTTTCTTTACACACAAGGCAGAAATCCTGAGTTTCCACTTCAGCCTGATCTCCAAAACCTGAAGAAAAAGCAACGAACCCCCCTAATTCTTATAGCTAAGGAATCTTACCTGCTTGGATATTTCCTCACTATCCTTTCCTTTCCTTTTATTAGCCCTCTGCCCTTCCTCAGACTGATTCTTTCCAGTTGTCTGTAGTCATGGGCACAGCACTGTTATTATTACTACAAAGGTTTTGTATTTGAAAACAAATGTCAGAATTTGTGATTATTTCTCACCAAATTTCAGTCGTGCCCATCAAATTTCTTCTTATCTTTCATAGCTAAGCATTCTCTGTTTGGTTTTAATTATTATTTGCTGTTACCAGCTGTTCTGTCACTATCCACAAGTTATTTTGGTGGTCAATTATGTTAAGTACACATGTAGAACTGGTTACTGTTGCTTCACAATTTGTGAAAAGTCTATCTAGTACTGTTGTGATTAAGTTTTGAGCAATTTAACAACTGATGTCTGATTTGCAAATATCAATATTTATAGTGGTCCTAACAGAGATGGAGTTTAACCCTAAAGGTGAACCTCAAATGAATTTTGTGGAGTTGCTTAGAGAAGCCTAGAGAAACACTTTTGGGACTTCCCACTCTAAAGAGAAATAGGGGTGGGAGAGGCTCAAGTGGCAAGATCCAGACTAGCATGTTTAAACAACATTTCAAGGGATGTAAATTCAAGAAGGGTTTCAGGGGGTTACAGTGGGACTGAAGTGGTGGTATACAGGAGTCTTGTGCCATTGATGTTGCTGGGGAAAAGGGGGTGGAAGGAGGCAGTGTGGCATTTTCAGACTTTTAAACAAGCCTGGAGAATTTCTGGTTTATTATATTAAACCTGAACTCAAGTCCTAAGTATTTTAATGTTTAAACCAGCATCTAATGTCTTTGTAATTTATTTTCAGTAGGAATTTTTCCCTGTCTTAATATACATGCTACACATAAGTATAAACATGCTGGACCATGGTCTAGAGGTCCAGGTAGCCTGTCTGATATCCGGTACCTAATATTGAAAGTAACGATTTGAAAAACTATTTTAGTAGTTGTTTCCCAACTACTGCTTCGTGTTGCACACATCATTCTTTTTAAGCGTATGAAGAGTGATAAAGTAATGACAAAACACATAAGAGTTTGCAGCCACCAGGTTTTAAATGCGTTTTACTGGCAGAAATTCAGCAAGAGCCCAGAAGAGGGCAGTGTTGGCTGCCTTAAGAGCCTGAAGCCTTGATGTTGCAAACCGCTTTTCCTATTCATGTCAATACCTAAGTCTGCCACCTGCAAGAATGCTTTGTATTGGGCCACGTAACTACTGGGAGTACCGGCAGCCTTTGCTGAGTAGCATTTACACGTTACTGTAATGATGAATATGTGTTCTTAGTTAAGCTACTTCTAGTCAATGATAAACCAATCTTTGCCCTAAACTCTGAATCATTCTGTTCACAGAGCTGAGGAAGCAGGAATCTAGCTAATGCTCTGTCTCAAATGAATAAAGCAGGGGTTCCCCATCTGTGTAAGCACTGGGTCTCGGTTTCACGTGCCCTTTCATAACATGTTTTGTGAGACAAAACTCAGCCAGGGATGGATGTCGATGGTCTCCTGTTTACCAAGGAGAGAGCTCACCAGGATCTCTTTCCTCCTTTATCAAGGAGTTCTGTCCACTGCTGCCCCAGCTCGGGCAGGTGGACACTATCAAACCCTGGTGAGAGCTGCATGATGCAGATTTTCATACTTGATAATCGTAGTTACAAATTTCCCTGCATCTAAGGGAACCAACAGTCAGATACCAAATACAAAACTGAACTTGTCTTCTCAAAGGAAGGTCATAAGCAAAGCTGAATTTTGCCCTCAGATTAATCATTCAGAGGAGGAACTTACAAGAAATGTCCACCAATATGAACTGAGTTCAAAGCCTCCGCTGGATCCATGTCCCAAGAGATGCCTGTGTGTGGGAGGAAAGGTCAGGGGAAGCCTTTGTGAAGTGACCCAGATCAAAGAGCTCTCCCTTACTGACAAATCTGGTTGCATAAAGGACAACCCCTCTCTCCACAGCTCTTGCTTCTGAAGTTGTCTCAGATCTGTGAAATGAAAGTCAGTTCATTGATCAAATGCCTTTCGATCCCAGTGATTTCCAAGTCATCAGCATAACTTTGAGCACACGGAGTTGTGAAGGGGAGCGTTTCCTTAGGTTTGCAGTGGGGAGGGAAGTGCATCCCTCCCTGTAGGGCTGTAAGTGTTGCAACCAGAGCCCTGCGCTAGACTTTGAAATGTTTTATGAGCTGGCCAAGCCTCAGACCTTTCTTACACGAATGGTATGTTAAAAGGGTGATTTACTAGAGGATGTAGCTTTATGTTGAGATAAAAACTCCAACCCCTGTTCTGGACTTTTAACCATGTCAGATTTCTCCTACAAGCCTCACTTGTTCTGAAATCACCGACTTTCCTAGTGCTAGTGGTTCTTTTGCCCTGTCAGCCCTCGGTGTGCATGACACAAGCATCCCTGACAGACCAGGTAATGTCTGTGCAGTCTAACACATGGATCCTGCGGTCCCTGGGCTCTTTAGGAGTCTCCCACATGCAGCTGCAGGCTCGTTCCCCAGGCCACCCAGATGTATCCAAGCAGTTACTGCTCCTCTGTATGGCAGCACCTTCGTAAGCAGGATAAACACCCTTACTTTTTTCCTGGTTTTGTGGGGGTTGGTTGGTTGATTTTTTGTCTATCTAAAAGAAGGTAGATAAACTGTAAAAACAAGTCACTGCTGACAACAGTCTCATCAGACCTTCTCTTTGACTGGTAAAGGACCTTTGCATCATCTGAAATGCCAAAGCCATGGGGGGAAGCCCAGTTTCAGATCTGATGTTCAGTGGCACTAGAAGCTGTACACAACAAATCCATCATGCTACTAACTTCATCTGAAGTTTGAAGCTTTGCAGATACCTGTGAAACAATTTGCAATCAGATTTCACACTGCATGGTGGGCAAATGAGTCACTGAAAGGTGCAGGGAGCTGGCTTCAGCATGGGTGACAGTAGTTACCATTCCAGTGAGCAGGAAAAAAGAGTGAACATGTGTGACTTGACCCACGAATTTTGCCTGTATAAATGTTTTTTGGCTTTGACCTCTCAGGACAGGGCACCATGTCCACAAGAGCTGCATGTTTCCCATGTGCTGTGAATATATGTGCCTCATCTATACCTTTGCTCCTTGGAAATAGTTTGCTTTTGATCATTTTCCTTTCAGAGAATGGCAATTTCTGTTACTGCATTGAAAAAGCATGAAAAAGAAATGAGGCATCTCTGTTTTGAACATGGATAGTAGGATTCCCATTTAATTTAGACAGAAAATCAGTGAACTGTGTGAAGAATGGTCTTGTGAGAGAAAGGAGGAGGATACAAGAAGCTTTTGAAAGCTAGAGAGCAGCAGCGTTCCAGCAATAAAAAAAAGGAATGTTGAAGGGGGCAGTGTTAAATGGAAACCTGGTGGGATGACAGAACAAGTGGGCATCTAAGAATTAATGAGCCAACAGTGCTTTCCTCAGTCCGCAGCAATAATGCATAATGCCTACGTAGATTGCTTCTTGTGCTCTCCTGCTCACCACACCTCATCTCCCACTGATGCAGAATCATTTTGCAAATCCCTATTAAAACCATAAGAGAGAGCACTTCATGGGCAATGTGTTAGGTCATTCCTACAGTGAAGCTAAAGAAGCCAAATTTCACAGTCCTCAAGTCTGATGTTTCCCAGATGAGACCTTGAGCTGAGTCAACTCAAGCAAATATCTAGAGAAATGGACAATATCAAGCGAGATGGGTATTTGGCATATTTGCATTCTCCTATCCTGTGGCTCTTTGATCAATATTACTGTCTGCAGAGGAAAAAGAAAGGCCTGAAGCCATTTCAATCTGCTGTGACATTTAATATTCTATAGGGGATTAGGTCTAGAAACTATAGTGCTGCTGGATTGAAAAAAGGGTTGCAGCTGTACTCATCACCTGGGGTGTTTAAGATCTGAACTTTTTTCGTATCACCAGAAATTTAAATACATTTTAAAATAAATATTTTTTATTAATTGGATGTGGTAGGTGATAATCCTAAACTCTTAAATATCGTCAGCTTTAAAGAGAAAAGAAGTCCAAACAACAATCTAAAAATGCTTTTCCAATAGCAATGACTGTAGGTTTGCTTACATGGGTATGACTGATAAACAGGTTACTATGATGACTTGGTTACAAGTAAAATGTGTACAAACTGACTACAGTGTCATGTTTGTGGTTCAATGAGAAGATATGTCTATGCTGGTTTAATACTGTCCATGACTTGCATTTGTCTCATATGCATCCGAGTGTTTTCTTGCTTGCTAGCTTCCCTTCACACTAGGATGTTTTTTAAAAAAAAAAATATCCAAGTTTTAAAAATCATTTTACTGTATCTTCTTCCTATCTTCTCAATTCTTAAAAAATCTGACAATTCCAGGTTGTAAAGAATGTCATTCAAAGTAGACGCAGCAGTGCTTTAACCCAGACATGGTAGGGAAGATCAAAATGAGATGCAAAGGTTAAAGATATATCTGAAACAGATAGAGACAAATGCATTTATTCCAGGAGCTATCTCACTAGGTACAAGAGGTGACAGTTTTGTATGTCTATAAGTGAGGGCTTGCTCTTGCTGCTTTTTAAGTCAGTCATAAATTTCTAGTTACTTGAATAGGAAAAATATCAGAACCTTATTGCACAGTTGTGTTATGTAAAAAAAGAAGAAACAAATCACAGTACAGAAAACAAATGTGGTGTTGATTAGTCAACCAGCACCAGAAAACTGCTCATAGTGCTAGAAATGGTACCACAATTCAATTTCTGAAAATTTGTGGTTTAAGAATGACTTGAGCTTTCTGTATCCCAGTCTCTTCCTCTGCCTCTGAGACCCAAGCCCAGAAAGAAGAAGAAACACACCGCCAAACCACTCCTCTGCTCTGCACCAGATTCTCCCTGGCCCTTTCCCTCCTGTCTTTCTTCCCAGCTCACGTTATAGATGTTCTGTAACGCAAACCCTGAAGTGGTGGAAACTTTACAACCAAGTGAATGGAGGCAGTTTCAGGTTACTGCTAAGAACAGAACAGTTTACTGAGAAAAAGAATAAATCAAAGTTACCACAAAAGTCTGCTTGATCAGTCTCTACTGAAAAGTGCCCTTTGGTAGGAACGAAAACACATATTGGAACCAGGTTTTCAAAGTAGCTATTTGCATATTATTTGTTCCGTTGTTACAGGAGTTCAATAGCACTTGTACTCTAACCCTCCAGGGACTTGTGCGTGAGTGGATTCCTCTGTTCATTGATTACATCTAAACCAGAAAAACCATGGTGATAATCTGATCTGTTGCAAAACTCAGGACAGGAACCTTACCTTCTTTTTGTGTTAAGCTCTTACCTCCTTTCAAGATGTAGCATATGACTATTAATTTCTATTCTGCATGTGGGGACACCTGACGTGGTGATGCTGTAACTCCAGCCTGCTTACAGTAGGAAGAGAAAAAGGAGCTGGAGTGCAATCCTTGCTCTGCAATCCCAATAGAAGGCTGAGACTACGAACCTCAAGGGAGCATAGGATTCCATCTCCAACCTTGGAAAGTCTCACAAATTAATTGCCCTTCAGGTCTGCTCTTGTTAAAGGTTAGAATAATCCATTCCGTTCCACTGCTGCAGCCTAGAATACTGTTATCACTCCTAAAACCTATTAGATTTCAAAATATGATTAAGTGGATTCTTGAGGAAAGCCAGGGGTGGGGGAAATGAGGGTGTTTTTCTCTCCAGAAAGGTTAAAATTTTCATTTGAGTATCAAGCACACAGCTTATAGGAATTCTTCGATGTTATGATGGTGTATGATACCCAGCAGTGTTACATATTAAGAAAATCCATTGATCTCTAAATTTTAATAAACACTAAAATGCTCAGCTTGTTGAAAGAATGTTTTTTTAATCATGAATGGTTCCAACGTAATGAGAGAAGTATCACAGTGTTTCAACTTGCCTTTTTCAAAAGTGTTGCCATCGTGCATAATGACTTGTTGAATCAGCGGCAAGGAGCCGTGAAGAGGACAGCAGTTCTGTCTCATTAGAGACTGCAATCATCTGAAATGGTGTTTTACTCTGAATCTGAAGCAGAAAAGGTCAAAATTTCTGAAGAACTGCTTATCCATTTGTACATTTTTCTCCAATGAAAAGGAAGTGTTTTACTTCATGACTTTGTTTTGTACTTGTGGGTTTTATTACTGAAGGAAAGCCAGACCTAATGGCCCGGTGGTAGTGAGAGGCAGGAGTTGAAGTGGGTGGGAGATGGTGCTGTCACCTGGCATGGCATGGCCTGCCATGGGAACACACACCTCGCTTCACCAGCCGATGCTGACAGCACAAAGCTGCTGCAATACACCTACTTTTTAACTACCTGAGGGAATTTGCCCACATTTTTGGTATATGGTAGTGTTTAGGTCATTTGGGTACTCTGAGAGTATAATATTTACACAGTCTTGTGCTAAAGCTTTTACTTGAGGTTGATGTTATTGAGTGGCTTTGTAAACTTCTTTAAAAATGGGAATGAAGACTATTGAGCGAGGGGAAAGAGGAGAAGCTGTTCCACCAGCATCTCTAATTTATTCACAAACTGCAAGAGAGCTTCCAGAAGGAGATCATTTTGTGTCATGGGACACTAGATGAAAGGACAAGATCAGGAATATTGCTTAGGCTATCCAATGCCTTCCTTAATAGGCTGTTGGCCTTCCTCCAAGGAAACTCAGCCAGCTGTTTCATCTCAAGGCCAATTTAATGCTCAGAACAAACTCGGGTTTGAAGTATTCTCAGAACAGGGGTAACATGAGAGGATTGCATCCTTACCAGCACCACAGCCAAACTCAGAACAACCTGTGTGCTGCTCAGCGTGCGTTTGAAGGCACTTCGGAGAGGTTGTGTTGCTCTCCTTAGATTCCTATACATGACAAGTTGTTTCACTGTGGGGAAGACACTATGCAATGTGATACGAGGGAAACAAAAGGGAAAAGGGAGAAAGCAATTTATATCTCTGCTGTTGCAGTCCTGTTGTGGTATTTCAGCTAAGCTTCTGTTTTGGAAAACACTTGACTTGAAATTAACATATAAGGCAAATTTACAACAATTAAATATTAAGTATGTAATTTCTGTTTGCTGTACCCTATATGTGCTCTCAATGATAAGCATGTCCCTTTGCTGCCTTTCCACTAAGCCATATATTCAATTTCTTTAAAATATCCAGAGTTTAGGGGTATTCTGTTACTTAATAAGTTGTTTGTTTTGATGTAGATTATGCATCATTGGAGGGTGTACTTCTACACTGCTTCAGAGTTTGCTTGACACTGCTGTTCTGGGTATCTGTCTCCTGAATAAGACGTCTGCAACATGGGCTGCTATAAATCCTGGACAGAAAAGCAGCATCAGGAACAGTCTCTCTAAGGGTAACAACATTGAAACCCTCTATGTACCTGTGTCAGGTTTTAGGTGAAGACATATTTTTAAATGAAGGTAAAATCATATTACTTCTAAAATTCAATGAGATCATTTGATGAGCATTCAGCCTACATTTATCTACAGCTCCAGCTCTTTACATTAACATTAGAGCCCAAGCATTTTATAAGTGCAGAATGTTTTAGGACATGCATGTGGTCATGAGCCAAAAGCTATGTTGAATTATGAATCAAAAAAAGCTCCAACTGATGTGTCATTATTAATCTCACTCCCCATCTGTACGGTGTAACAGATAAAGAACCCTGTGTTCAGAAATAGCATTTGACAAACTACAGACAAATGCAAGTCAGCAGTGGTAATGAGAGAGGTAGACTGAAGAGTGAAAGGGCCTTGCACATGTAAGGAGCAGGCAAAAACGTTTTATCAGAATAAATGTGCATGAAAACTCCTAATGCACCAGTGCTGTAGGCAGAAATCTCTACTTTTCTACTTCATGAAGTGATTTGGTTGCCAAAACAAAATTACGTTTAATATCCACTTTGCATAAGTGTTAATGACTGTACAAAGTTCAAAGAAAGTACGATCTATTTATTTCATCTAGCGTAATATGTTATAGTGCAGTAATTTGCACAGTAAACTGTGCTCCAAGAATGTCAAAATCGATTGTTTTGTCACCAGAATGCTACCGTGCACCAATCTCAAACCCAAAAGGCATAATCAGAGCTATGTCTGAGAAGAGTAATCCAAAATTTTTGAGTCAATGCCTGTCAAGTAAATAGTGTTTGAGTAGTGTGACCTTGTCATTTAATCTACACTTCAAAGTGTATGTACAGTTGATATAACAGAAAATACCTTTAAGAAAGCTCCACAGAGCTCCTCTTCCTATTTGCAACAGCTCTGTAATTTGCTGAAGCATGCTAGTTCTACTGCTACCTGCTGTAACTTGTGTGGAGGGGAACAAGCATTAGGTTAGATTTGGGAAAACACAAATAGACACACCGATAAACACTTGGAGAGCTCTGGAAAGGAGCCTTCCAGGGAAGCCACGCATGCAGATATTCTTGCCTTCCACCAACATTTGTCATTTTCCTTGTGTGCTCGTTCTGACAACTTGATAATTCACCGAGCACAGTCCGGCTGCGGGAATGACCCGCCTCACATGCATCCTCTTTGGGAAGTGTTAAGGATCTCACCTTGAGGCCAACCTTGAAGCCACTTTCAGTTACCAACATGACAGCCATTATAATGGCAAACATTCTCATGGAGTTATTTCTTGTTCAGTCCTGTGCTGCCCTTCCAGTTTTTCTTCTCTGTAATTAAGTTCAGTTTTAGCTGCTGTAGCTCAAACAGCAATTGTCCTTTACAAGATTACACTGAAAAATGATTTAACATTGTATTACGCTGAGCAGACAAAGGGTGATACTAAAAACAGGCAAGTATGCAAACATTTCAGTGGGCAGGTAATCACTGTAGCCAGAAGTGTATATTTGCTAGAACTTCTGCAAATATTTAGTGATTTAAAGGTTGCTGTTGTTATTGTACAGACTTATAATGTCTTACCAAATTATACTCTTCTAGGCTGAAAGCTAATTATTTCTTTAGCAGAAGTCATGACTGACAAAAATTAGTCAGCTTGTGTATGTGTTTGTCCTCTGCAGTTATGTGTGGTCTTTTCTGTAAGCAAATATCTCAAAGCTTTTTATGAATGATGCATGGCATTTTAGTCCAAGTCAAAAAGAGGCGTCAAAAATTATAAGACACTCTATCAATAAAAGCCCTCCATTTGGTAGGATTTATATCATGATTTTTTATAAATAATCTAATTCTAACCATTTAAAAACCTCTTACAGTTTTGTGTGATGGGGAATGGAATAGTTCTGGCTACTTATAGCGACCAATTCCTGTTTGCATTGACAGTAGTGCCAATGTGCCTTCTCATACAAATCAGACTTGCAGCAGTCTTCTGATTCAGCACACTAGTAAGAAAACTGATTATTTATTTCAAAATTAGGACTAAGCCTTGCAATCCTTAGTATTACACTCCCAAGTCCTTTTTCAAAACAAGTTCCATTGAGATAGGTACTCTCCGTCGAAAGCTGCCCTGCAGCCAGATCCTCCTTGAAAGGTGACAATTTCAAATCCATTTGTCTCAAAATTCATGTCTCTCAGAAAGTTGCTGTAACACTTAAAATGAAAATACATCCTCTACCTTTCCCACTAGCTTTTTCAAAAAATCTTTTTGACAATGCAGACAGCTCAGCTGCCTTCAATAAAACAGCTTCTGAAGAGTGGACAGCTGGAGGCGTCACTAGGCTGTCTCAGGTTAAATCTCGTGATGTGAAAGTCACCAGAGGCTCTTTCCACCTGGAGGTTCTGCAGCCAAGATCCCAAAAGATGTATTACAGGTCTAAGGAAGATAAGGAGCTCGTTCTTGCTCAGGTACAATGGAGCATACCAGGAGTAGCTCCACTGGTGTTAATACACTTGCATCAACTCTGATGTGAGGAGGAAATAAACACCTGGGTTCTCTCTCTCTCAGTGTCTTTGAATTTGTAATGACTGAGTTATCATGAAATCTGTTTTCCACTCAAGATTAATACTGAGTAATGGTGTTCAAAGAAAAGATTTTTATCCTTTCTCTGTAGGCCTGGAATCCTATTGCAATATTTTTCCAAGGTGTGTACTACTAAGGAAGCAGCCTGGGTGATTAGAAAGGGCACCAGAATTAGGAACTCTGCTTAATGAGGTTCATGTTGGGCTCTGGTATGATAGAAAGGTCATTTCAGCTCACCGCCCCTGCTTCTTCATCCAGACTGTCTGACACAGGGATGCTGCTTGCCTTCTTTCCGTTCAGCACCTGCTTCTCTTACTGTGAGTCTCTCTCCCTGTCCTGGCTATGGTTTAGCCCATACAAAGAATAATTCCTAAAATCATTTGAGAATCAAGCTCCCTAGAATGACAAAATATTTAAGGGTTTTAAATTCAATTGGGTTACCCCTTAGTTTTCTGAGCTATTAGAAATTACTGGTATGGGGCTGGGGGAATCTAAGCAGTGTAGAAGACAGAAATTTGCATTTAAAAATTATGACAGCTAGGATTCTCAAGGGGGTTAGGGAACCCAGACTTTAAAGGAAAGTAAGAAACATTTTGAAGTCTAAGAAATGTTGCAAGAACTGATAACTCAGAAACTACTCTGCTTTCCTGGGAGACTGAGCAAGCTTTCTGTTTCTTTTCTAAAGACATTTCTGGTGCTCTTACTCTCCGGGACCAAAAGCATGCTGCAGATTAACACTTGTCTTTCCTAAACAGCTTCAAACGGGAAGTCCTTCTCCACATTTCCCATGTACCACCACTTCTTGTGAGGCTGCAGGTGAGTCATTTCGCTTGAGGCCACCCTGTTTAGCAGCAGATAGACATTAAATCAGCCTCAGGCCAAACTGTAGCCTTAGCAACCAGTGGCTGCCCACACTGATAATTTCCAGTAAAGGTTTCCCACACTCTCAAAGCTCTCTTCCCGCTGAGAAGTCCGCTGAGGTTTTATTCTGCTTTGTTTTCTGGGTGGCCTTTATAGGACTTTGAAGTCATCAGCCAAAAGTCTTAGAAGAGCCTTGATCTCATAGAAACCAGCTACAGGTCAGCAGTGAGTCTTATTGGCTGATCTTTCTCTGTGACATCCCTTTCATCGGCACATATGTTACTGTGGATGCCCAGCATCAATGACAATCTATTTTCAAGACATGAAAATATGAAATTCCTTGAAAAGGGACCAACCTGTGATCGTTTGGATATAGTGTCTTCTCATAGAATAGTTTGGGTTGGAAGGAAGCTTTAAAGGTTATTTTCAATAACAGTAAGGCACTGAAAAAAATCAGTGCTGAATAGATGGCTACAGAAGATGTTGCATGCTGAGACAAAACAACCTCACATAGTCTGCTGTTTAAAACTGAGATATGAACTGGATTTTATCTGTAAGTGGCAACAGGTAGTGTGTCATAACTGCTTGCATGTGCAGAGAAAGAGGGAGGAGAGGTGAGTATCAAGTAGAAGATTGGACTTCAACAGGTCCAGATAAATGAAATGCTAAAATACAGCTTTGTGTCTTTTGTCACTATGTAGGTAAATAGTAAATACAGAAAGGTTTATGTGCTTTCACATCCATCAGTGGCAGATGGCATCAAAGGTTTTGATTAGGCATCAAAGTTTCAGCTGTGCCAAGGGTGTTTAACGAAGGCATTAATTTTGTCTCCTTCTCTTGAAAACTGGGGAATTTTGAAGGCTGAAAGACCATGTTATTCTTTAGGCTGTAAGGAAACCAAGACTGGCAGAGCACCAGTTGCAGACTTTAATTTGGGCTTGTACAGTTCTCACAAATTCAAGGAGATTCCTCAACCTCCCCACTCAACGCAGAGGTATCTGTGTATGTGTGTGTGTATAGTCTCATGACTTAGTAGGGTGGGCTTTTAGCAAAATAACGTGGTGAACTGTAGAGAGAAAAACTCCAGGGAAGTAAGAAAGTGCTGAGAAGCGTCACTGTTTTCTATTTGCCCATCTCATAGGAAGCTCTCAGGGCTTTTTATTTGATTCTCTATTTGGAGTCCCTGAAGGCTTCATCAGCACACATACAAAATTTCCACTGCTTGTCACGCTCATTTTTTGCATGAGAGTCTCTGAGGGATACAGTGTCTCTGCAAAGACAAAAGCAAAACTCCTCCTTTGTCAAAAAATGGACCAGAAAGTTAATACCTTTATCTCCACACACAGAGTACTCAATATCTCTGAAAGCTTTTAAATTTATTTTTAAATGGAGCTGTGCATTGTCAAAGCCTGTCTTGTGTGTGTGTGTGTAAGGCGCTCTTTCTGCTGCTTGAAATAACCATGCATAACCTTTCTTTCACATGATAAACTCCATGAGGAGAACAGGTCTCAGCATCTCCAACTTTCAGTGCCACCAGCCAATTGAAGGGTGACCCTGTTTTTAAGGGAGAGGCTTCTTGGTCTGGTTAGCTGTAGATATTCCCGATGTGACAAAAGAAGAAAGGGCTGAGCAGACAAGTTCAATAGGGTGTACGATAATGTCAGAGAACATACCACGTTGTCCACAGAGACCCTTGAGCAGTATGCACTCTGTACATTTAAAAACCAAAAATCGGTCTTGCTCTCATTTATTTAGAGTTCAAAAAGAGAAATGAGGCTTTAGTCATTTCCTGCAGTTAGCTGTGCTCTATCCACGACTGGGTTAGCAGGAGAGGTCTTCACCTAAGTCAGAAGTCAGTGTACCCAAGAAATGTGTCTGAATGCCAATTTCAATTTTTAAAAATGCATCTCCATTTTTTAATAGATCACTAAAAACTTATGTTAAAACATTGTGGTGCGTTAAGGTCTTTTAACTAGTTAGACGTAGAAGACCGAAGACTCAAGTTATTCTTCGCGTTACAGAAATCTCGCCCTGGGTTTTCGGCAGTGATGGGTTCACTTGCGGAGTTTGGTAGGAGAGAATAGCCAAGTGACAAGGATTTTTGGAGCATCTACCCCAAGGGCTCAGCCAGACCCAAATACACACTGCCAGAATGAGCTGTCTGGCAGAGCTAGGCCTGGGGCTGAGACTGAGTAAATATGTCCTGGCTCTCAGCGGGGCAGAGTGCTGTGCCTAGAGCAGCTGCCTGGCTTCTGGCCTCCAGCAGCATCTCATCTTGCTGCTCTAAGGGGAGAAAGAGTCCTGCAAAGATGTCCCCAGAGAAATGGATTTAAGTCCACTGGGGATTAAGAAAAGTTTCTTAAGCTTGTGAAAATCCCTACTAGGCTTCTCTCTTTGCAAATGAAAACACTAATAATCTGATTCCTAGTGTCTCACCCTCCCTCAATCTTAGTTTCCCTTAAAGTGGGGAAGTCCTGTCTCCTCAAGCCTATTAAAAAAGGAGGAGCGCGGCTAATGTAATAAACCATGGATTGCAAAGGAGTTCATAAAGGAGAGCATACACATACAAATATTATAGCCTGATTAAGCCCTTTTCAAATAGAATTTTGAGTTGCAATATAACATTCAGGAGCAGTATATAAAGATGTACAGTTTTCACATATAGTAGATATCACAGTGTTGCACAAGGCTTCAGTACCTTTATTGTCATCCTACAAAGACCCTGTATTACATAGTACTTGGTATTTGCTCACAGAAACGGTGAGATTTAAGTGCATATAGCTGTTTCTAGGAAAACAGGTCAAAAGAACTGAGACAATTGAAGGTGAATCAGCTGTGCCATTCTTGACCACCATGGTATGAGGGATGAAGTAGAAATACAGATTTCAGCAAGGATGCTCCCTATTTTTCTGACATCAAGGTTTATCCTGGTTGATCCAGAAACATTGGAGACACTGTAAAATATTTGAGATAAAGTATTTTAACTGTTATAACAAATTATTTTATAAATTACCTGTTTAAAGATGATAGGCCCTCTAAAGATTGCTTTTATTTGCAAGTGAAACTTATTTTATACCTCCTCTTGCCAAGGCTCCCTGAGCTGAGGCTGTTGTCACAGAGGACAATCACTGGAAGGTAGCTTTTCAGGCCAATAGACATCATCTATAAAACTATAAAACCTGCCCTCTTAGGTGGTTGACGTATAGCTGGGATCTGAACCTATATTTTCAGTTGTCTAATGAGGACAGTGCTTGAGCAGCGTATCACACCAGGCAGAAATACTTTCTACACAAAATGTTAGGTCATATGATTCTCTCATCCTGCCCAAAGGACATATCTCACCTGAGATTTTTGAATTTCAAAAGTTTATGAATTTGTTTCTATGACTTCAAAGTTCCTTATGGCAAATTCAAACAACTGGAAATGCAGTTGGTATGTTGTAGTTACCTGTTTGCTTACTAAGCTTGAATAAATGCATTTGATATAGCCTTGGTTTTTGTTCTTTTCAGTATACTTTGAGATTTTTTCTTTGCACCCTTGCTTTAGGGAGTTAATGCATGTAGAGACAGAATATTCCTTGCTGAAGAAGGTGCATGTTTATTAAAAAGAGCCATTGTTTCCTTTTCAAGGTAATGTTTTGGACTTTTGTTTGCTTCTTAAGACTGAATGAATAATATGTGTTTACACTCACTGCATATAAAACTGCGTTATCTTTCATTACTCCTGCAGCCTTTCTAGGGTGTTAGGTTAGGAAACATATTGTAATTAAAAATGAGGAGCTAGCTTTAAAAAATAGTTATCCATTGCTGCGCCTGGAAAAGAAACATTATTTCCTTTGTGACAAAAGAATAATAACCCTGGCAGATGGGTTACTGTAGAGCTGGAAGAAAAGCTCTGTTAGAGTGGGACTGACAAATCCGTCTGTGCAGAACACAAAGTCCTGTCGTGGAGGTAATAAAAAATATGTTATTTCAGCTCAACTAGTTCCAAATAATCCATATTTTAAGCTTGCCTCCTGACTTGCTAGGTAAATATCATGGTGCTAAGATATTAATGACTTTTCTAGTTTGTTGAAATGACCTTGTTACCTCAGCAAAGACTATTTGACATGTAAAGTTGTGGTGAACACAGAGCTTTAATATCTCCTGTTTAGGATGGTACAGTTGTATTCAGACATCTGTTTGATTTGCCTGGCTCTTTTTTTTTAGCAGATTGCCATAGTTAGAAGTACATCAATATGTCACTGAGCCTGGACTTCCCCAGGTCTTTTCATCTTTGGAGAGGGGTGATGCCTCTTCCCTGTGAAGAGCTGTCCAGATGGGTTTCATGTCCCATCAACTTCAGCTTCATAAAGCAAGAGACAACTCCACCAGTGCCCCTGCACTGTGAACAAGGAACACAGGTTATCAAGGAAAATATTTCTTAAAAATATTTAACCCTCTAAACTCATCTATACTTTTTCGCCATTGCAATCAACAATAGGCCTTCCAATTTTTCAGTAAGAACTGGATCAAAGCTGAAATAACTGTCACAAGGGAGGCTAAGAGAGAACCACAACTCTGCAAGCCACAGAAATGCGACGGCCCCATGTACCAGAGCAGATGCCCTAAGCAGGATTGTATTCCTGTGTGTGTCCCTTCTCCCACACAGATCTGCCAAACCGGCAAAGTCTGTGCTGCAGTATAGTCAAATTAGCTTTAACTGCGGCTGTAATACCAGCAGTGGGCTTGCTGCAGTGTTGTGGGAGTCTGTACCAGCTGAGGATTGAGTATCAAGCCCTGTTCCCTCAGCTGGATTGCTACCAGCACCCGAGCTGGCTGGCATTAGCCCAGTGCAGGTCTGAGTCAGTTATATTGCAGTCACGGCCATGACAGCTATAGATGCATCCCTCTGATACGGTTATTTTCGGAGTAAAATGATTCTTTCAGGAGGATTATCTGGAGCAAACTCCTCAATAGACCCTCAAGGGAATCATTTCAATTCGACTTTTGTTTTGTTGACTGTTCAACATTACCCAATCTCTGCCTCTCTTAAAATAGATCAATGGATTTCCCACCAATCATTCCTTCTTTTTTCCTCCTTTCCTTTGCACTGGTTTTCAGCTACTTTTGCAGGGGAGGAAGGGGTACAGAATTGAGTACTATTGGCTCCTCTGGCCTCTTATACAAAAAGGATACATTGTTGGTAAATAGGAGCCAGATTGGGTCCCCACTATTTCCTCTCTTTATTTTTACATTCCTTTTTTTTTTCTTTTTTTTTTTTTTAATAAAAAGTCCATTTAAAAGAGGTGAAGCAGAAAAGCTTCTTTCAAAAATAATTAGCTAGAGTCTGTCTAGCCATGTGAACAGGAACAAAATCTAAAATCCTAAATCTTCAACAAGGAAACACAAACCCAACAGTAATAAGGCATACCTTAAAAAGACAGAAAGGTGCAAATGAAAATATTCGGATCCAAATTCTATTGGAATAAATTTGCTGAGACAGTGTATGTCAAGTAACATGTATTACTATTTACAAAATCACTTCTGGGAGAGCAACTAGTCCTAAAGATGATGATGGGTTCTGTGTAAAAAGGCTGATACTTTATTGATGTTGCTTTTTTGTTGGTTTTGTAAGAAGGAGCTGGACAGGGAAGGAAGCGCAATATTTCACAACTTAGTGTTTATAGATGTTGCTGAGAATGAAATGGCTTACCAATAATACCTGAGTCTCGCTGAGCTAGGCTCAAACTTTTTTACTCATATAAGTGGAACAAATGTTCCATGTCCAAAAGCAGATTTAGTTCTTTGCTTTCCTAATCTGCTTTCTGTGTCCAAACTTATGTTTCTTTGCTTTGCTTTATTGACCCCAAAATTAACAATGGTAAATAGTCCAATACAAATAACCTTGCTAAAATTAAGCTCTTACATGGTCCCTCTCCTAAAAGATCTCTGCAGAGTCACTGTGTGATATTTTGTAGTCAAATAAGTAACCAAGAACCTTGATTCCATAGGTGAACAGAAACCACACGGTTATGTAATGGTAGTAAGGAAAGTTAACCAACAAAGTGAGATGGTTAATTCAGTGAGATCTTGCAAGTAAACATGAGAATTTGGTCTTAATCTCTGGGTATATATCCACCAGTGAAGCTGTTATATTTTTATTGTAATTGGGAAGAGAAAGTAGAGCTGACATTTCTGTCATGAATGTGCTTAACTCGACCATAGACATCACAGTTGCAAGCTTTTGAGGTGCTTAAGATGTCCATGTTGTAGCATTCCAAATTATTCTGCTTGTAGAGTTCAGTTTTACAAAGAGTACAAAAAAGAATTTATAGATTAGATCTGTGGCCCTCCATTTCCACTACTATTTTCACATCATATGCAGTGAGCAATGTAAAATCTTAATTCAGACCAGTGTAAGTGACTCCTCCCCAGGTATGCAAAAGGGAGCTCCAGCTGACTGTGTGCTACCAGAAGCTTGATGGAAGTCCATAAAGCCTACCATAAGCCCATTTTTCGTTGTAAACTCAGAGACACTTTTTGGGGTTCAGATAAGATATGGCAGAGATTGCACTTATGCCAAGGAACAGGTAGTTCTACTGAAAGCATTGAAAGAGGCTGAAAGTTTGCAAGAAGCAGCCCTCTGTTGTTTAAGTCTTCTTTTTCAACAAGTTGGGTTCCTGGAGAAGGTGGCAGCATCCTTCTCACACTTAACTGTGATTCCCCAGCTGATAGTAAAGATTATATGTTGAAGCAGATATTATCACTTCTGTTGATTAAATGTTGGCTGCTTTGGGGCCTAGACTTTTTGTTGCATCTTTTTCAACAAGTTGGGTTCCTGGAGAAGGTGGCAGGGGGCCACTTTCTCTTTGGGGCCTAGACTTTTTGTTGCATTTAACAGAGAGTTAATGGCACTTGAAATACCCCTGGAGATATTTAAATCTCAGGCCTTAGGTGCTGACCTAAAGCCGACTGACACTGAGTCTGCTCCTAAGACCCTCAGACCCTCATCCTAAGACCCTCATCACCCGGGTGTCATTCCTGTGACCACACTGTCATTCTCTCAACATACTTCTTCTGCAGTAACCTTACAGTTTTCTGAGAATGGCAAGCAAAATTTCACAAAGGCTTTTAAAATCTTATGATTTTGGACCAGAATAAGAGCTGATTATCCATATGTAAGTATTGAAGTGATCGTTTTCATTTGTATGGAGAATATAGAACAAAACTCACTGTTAACAATTGCCTGTAACTGGAGATTTATTGGTCACTGCTGGAGTCTCAAGAATTTTAAGACTAAATTGGACTCTTCAAACTCAAATGCCTTTACATTTTAGCTCAGTCCTAATTAATTCTTTTATTCTCCTTGAAGAGCAGCTTAATAACAATTAAGTAGCTTTTATTCCTAGAAGATAAACCAACTTATGAAATGCTGTATCAGGGAGTCACAAACATGAGGTTGAAGTGAATCTTACTATGGGGGATTGAAAAACAGTCTTGATGCTCAGTGTTAATAGTCTCTCTTTGCCTGTTTAAGAAACCTTCTCTAGTAAAACCTATTACACTGGTGATAACAGTTTTTCAAAACAGGTTGAATTAAATGTTAAAGTTTCAAACTGTGTGGATCTTCTGTTTCTGACAGAAAAAAAATAAACGTAAGATGAATATAAATGTTAATAAACTACTCTATATAACCATGAAAACTCTGGGATGTTAACACTATTTTCCCTTTTTAGCAACCAGTCAATGGTCCAGCTACCAAAAAGGGCGATTTCATCTCCTGTAAAAAGAGTGGGCAGAAATTTCTCAGCACCAGAAGTGCTACTTTTGAGGTAAGGTTTTTGATTCTCTTAGGCTGAACACCCCTGTCTTTGTACCAGGAAAAATATTTCCTTAGTACTTTCACCTCTGCTGACAGAGAAGGTAGCACCCTCCTCCTGTTCTGCTAAGCACTCGCCATTATTGCAATGTGGATGGAATTTATAAGGTTCTGAGTTAGGCAGGTTGCATCCAATCCAGTTGTCATCTTTCTCTCAGAAATAATACAATTTTAAATAAATGCAATCCCAAATGTACCCTTCAGTTATCACCACGAAACAATGCATGAAAATATTGTTTGCTACAGCTGACATGATGACTGATGGTGGCCCATTGAGAAGACTGCTCACTTACTTAAAATGCAAATACCTGCAGACAAAACCTGAAAACAGCTAATGAGTAATTGCCCTTGGAAACATATAAGACAGAGGACATTCCATCCTGTTCCTTTATATATTCAGAGCCATGACTTCTTGGTAATTCACCAGAGCCATCACTCACTATATGATTCATTAGATGTTAAAAAAATGTTTGAAGTTGTCATATATAGGATGACAAATGTGCAAACTAGATATGCAGCTGTGATGAATCTGCAGAAGATGAACAAAGCAGACTTTCATGCTATTCAGAAAGTTCAGAAAATGCCTTAAAAACTCCCAAACCACAACACTCCAACATAGGAATAGTTTAGCAAAAGCTTTCATATACTGTTTGTCACAACAAATGTATCTGTTTGATTCTCAAGTAAATGTTCTGTAGCAAATTGTCAGATCTTGTGACTAAAAACTAAAAGAAAAGCAAAACTTCTGAATAATCATACTATACATTTTAGCTCTTCTGCCTAAAATGTTTTGTTTGACCATGTGTGAAGGGTTTTTCTGACAGCTTCCAAGATTCACAGAAAGTAATATATAATTAAACTGTGTTAAAAAAAAAAGAAAATAATTCTGCTCTGGTTCTGACTAGCCATAGGATAAACTTTCAGGAACTGCACAACAGTGGAAGAGGCTCTAAAATACAGACTGTAGTAATATATTATTAAACTGTGTTAAAAAAAAAGAAAATAATTCTGCTCTGGTTCTGACTAGCCATAGGATAAACTTTCAGGAACTGCACAACAGTGGAAGAGGCTCTAAAATACAGACTGTATCACCTGAGAACTCAGAAACATTCCTTCTAAAAGACTAAATCTGTATATCTGTGTGCAGTCTCTATGTTAAGACATTTTAAGTGGTGCCTTGAAACTTGGTATGTTCTGGGCTTCCAGTAGTCCAGCTGAAGAGATTTCATTTCAGAAGGTTAAGTACTTTGGTGGTCAGAGTTGTTCCTCCAGTTTATGGTTTGAGTTTGCTCACATTCAGTTCCCTGTGAGCTGTGCAGTACTGTGAATTTTGCAAAGTAAGAGGAAAGCTTACGAAGGTGTGTGGGGAGGAGGAAAATAGAAAATACAAACCAAGATGATCCAAAGTCATACAAATCTGGGTCACATTTTAGAAACAAATTAAGGACGGTAAGTTTGCTTATCCAAACCTTTCTCTAATTCCTGATCATGTTATATAGTTGAAAACCAAACATCTAAGTTGATGTTTTTCACCATTTTCTACATTTCCGTAAGATTTGGATTGGTGTCAAATGACAATAAAAATGATGCTGCTGTAACAACCAGCAGCCTCCAGCCGTAAATCTAGTCTGTGCTATACTTTTGGGAAGTAAGCCAAGGAATAATAACTAATGAACTAGCGTTGTTAGTTCAACTAACCCAGGTTCTGGTTATATTTCTGTACCATGTTACACCAGTGTTTAGAAATGGAGTCAAAATAGTTGTGAAACAAAGAAAATGGTTGAAGGAAGTGAAGAGTTACACATCAGTAGATCTCTTTCTTCTTCTACTGTGCATGTCATCACAGATATATATTTTTCTCCATGCCGTGTCTCTGCAGAGCTAAAAGGCTTGGAGATTCAACTGATGTCCATATCACACTATGAGATTAAAGGAGATGGGGGTATAAAGATAAAATACAGGAATGACTTATACGGTCCATGAAAGCATTTTGTTTCATACCATTGTAAAGAGTCTTTTGATTATGGAGTAAGGATCTAATTTCACAAGCCTTTCATGTAAATAATTCAGCTCTAAGAAACCATGCCAAGCTGCTTTCTTTTTGATGCCTTGCAATATGTGCACAAGAGCAATCCTAACAAAGCAAAACTTCTTGTGCTTTTAAAAGATGCTGACGACTCTCCAAGAATATTTATAAATTGCCAAATAGCCTGAGTCTATTAGCTGTGGGTGTATTGTTGGAACTTTTATTTTGCTAATCGAGATGTGCACATTTCTGAGGAAGCAGCTGGATTGCTTGCACTCCCAGGACTTTGTAATTCCTTCCTTTGCTCTGAAGTGGAGACAAAAAAGACTTCAAGTTTTCCAGCAAGTAACAGGTCAATTCACACCATCACCCTGTGTGCATGGCTCCTACTTCAAAGCACCTTTGCTAGCCCTTGGGTAGGAATCTACTGCCTACTCTGTCATGCTACAGAGGCACGTACAGAATGGGTAAGTGAATTCACTGGTTATCACGGCTGTGCATGTGGGGGCTGAGTAATATGTCCCAGTGTGGGAATCCATTTTCTCTTAAGAGACTCTATATATAAAGATCAACACCTAAATGTGACAGAAACCCTGAAGAGTAAAGAATGGAGGGAGAGCTGTGCTATGGGAAAGGAAAACAGCTCTAAGAAGAACTTAGGTCACCCTGGGATGCCAAGAGAAAGATTTGGGTTCCCCTTCTGACAGACTATTTTCTAGGAGAAAGACTAAAAAAAAAAAAAAAAAAAACCAAAACCAAAAAAACCCACCCATACTGTGAATAAAGAGGCCAGGAATTTAATAGTCTCCTATAGGAAAGACAAGCCCTTACTGGAAGACTGCATTTATATACTGTTCAGAGATGAAATATTCAGGTTTTGATGAGCAACTGAATGCTTTGACAGTGCTTTTTTTCATGACAGCTTTCACAGTGCTTTGGTCC
>NW_010272748.1:66158-88192 GCF_000690775.1 Eurypyga helias
CTCACTGTGAAATAAAACTGGCTAAACTTGAAAGCTGCCATGGAACAGAATGTGCATTCCCCCAGTAGCTCTGTCTGTTGTTGAGATGATTATTTCCATGCTACACACAGGCAAAACAAAGTGAGAGATTAAAGGATAACACCTTCCCTGTACATCTTGGTTCAGGTTGGTGCCCTTATTCAGCCTCCACCATTGTCCTCTTCCAGCCTTGGGTTATCATGTTGTATAATTTGTGGCTTCTAGAGTCAGAAGAGGGCCAGAGCCTTTGGGTAATTTGTCGACTGGGTGTCTCTTGCCTGAGTAAGTCCTGCAAGCTGCTTCTCTCCACTGCATCTCAAGACTGTGCAGGTGGCTCCCTCTAACCTGAAGCTGGAAAAGGCTGCTTAAATGATGGGATTTAAGCTTTCTGAGTTGACTTTGTGCTCAAAGAGAAGAGAAAGAACAGTTCCACAGTGTGACACCAATCTAAGCTGGGAGGGAAGACCAAAGTCTGTAGCTGCCATGCCCAGCTGCATGTGAATTGTTGGACCCCAGAAAGGTGTGTCAGGAAAGCCCTGAAGGGAAATCAGAAGCTCAGATCACAGGTATGGATACTATTGAAAATAAATACAAAGCTAACGTAAGAACTGTCTATTTCTTCCCTGTTGCTCATTCCTACTGACCACACGACCTTCTCGTTTAAACCATCTTGCTTACTTGTGCAGTGAGTAATGTGAAAAGCAAATGGTGCTCTGAATTGATGATTTCCCTGCATGGTACTTGGAAAGTTTATTTCCTCTCATTTCTGTTCTCCCTCTTGGTAGGAGTGTCCAGGCCAGTCTTCCGCTCCTCTCACTCTGCTGTTGCTCTTACCTTGGTGGCAATTGATTGCTGTCTCCCTCCTGCTTCTTAGGGATCAACTTGCCCACCTTCAATTTTTTATCTCATGCTCTTTAGTTTCTACTTAGCATGGACATTTGTGTGTTGGCATCTAGGCTGTGCCTTAATATATGCAGCAAACCCTTTTCATTCCAGTAACTGTCTGCTCCTGGGTGACAGCATTATCTTACAAAATACTCCTATTCTTTTGTGCCACTTGTTTTCTGAGACAGGAGCTTCTTTGTTCTGTTCTCACAAATGAATTTTTCCAGCAGAATCCTAATACAGGGATCTTCTTTGATTTTAAATTTTCAGAATTTGAATTTTTTTTCCCTGGTGCTGTGTAGTTTTGATTTCCATAAGTTAACTTGAGTGAATGCAGTACTTGAAATTCCAGTGAATGTGTTTGCTCTCTTTGTTATATGCATATGAGAGAGAAACTCAGTACAATTTCATGCATAAAAAGACACAAGTACCAAATTTAAGAGTCTTTTTATTGATCTAAACATTGAGATGTACCTTCCTTAGAGAAAATATCCTTAGGCATGTTAACTCTGAGATGGGTGGGTGCTCAAAGGTGTTTGATAGATTATCACAACATAATATGTCTCTTATGTAGAACTCTGTGTAATGATCATGAATGTGACTACCTTCTGATTACAGGATATTCTCTACATAGCTAACAAAAATACTTAGGAGCTGATGGTGACTTATATGCACAATTTGCCTCCCACTCTACAGTGACTCTGGACTGTGTTTTATAGGACATGGCACAGGAAAGCTATTAAAGATCAAGCTAGGAAGCCCACAGGGGAAAGAATCTCTCCACTGCTCTGGGGAGAAAGAAAAGGAGCTAGTTTTTGGTGTAGCTTGAGCAGCATATACAAGTCTTAGCTTGATTCCTGTAATGATCCTTGTTGACTCTAGGTAGTGTGTTATGTTCTACTCTACTCCATATGGGACATCTCAAAAATGTTGTGTGTAATTGGACAGGAGCATTTATTGAAGGCAATGGTTGGAGAAAATTACCTGATAGCCCCAGTGTGAGTGTCAGGTTCAAGAGTGGCCTCTGGGCTTGAAAAAGCAAGCTACCAAGCTCTGCTCTACTCTTAAATTTTCTACATGGACACTTGCCCACAGGGGTAATTCTGAATTTGAGATACTTGATCAAGAAGCTATATACCAGCTCCGTAACAACTTAGCTGTTGAAACAGTCTTCCTGTGAGTGCTGGCGCAGGAGCTCTGATTTTATAGAAACTGATGTAAAAAACAATGAATTTTGGTGGGAACCGCCTCCATACACTTATTTGACCATAACAAGAGTTGATTAGGGTGTGAGCCTGAGGTGAACAGGAGCCTGTAATATCAATAAGCTCCAGAGCCTACTGAGCTATGTAAATAATGACCACAACTGTGAGATGAGCTAAAAGCTTCAGACATTGTCTTTTGTTGCCTTATTAGGTGAACTACATCCATATTTCCCCCTCACTTTGTGGAAAAGAATAGTCATATGTTCTGAGCATTCCTACATGGGGGAGATGGGCAAACAGTGATGAAAATGCCTGGAAGTATAAATATTAAATCTGATCGACAAAAATATTTAAACTCAATTTTTACTTTTATTTTTTTAACAGGAATTTATGGATATTATCAAAGCTAGGTCTTTGCTATGCTGATGATAGAATGCATAAAGATAAGAGCATCTTTTAAACCCCAGAGTGCTTGTGTAGTGTGTATCTTATGCCCTGGGCCCATATAAAATATCCTACTCTGTCTCTCCTGTAGTGATGCCTTAGTTGGCTGAAAAAGTGCCATTTATGATAGTTGTCAAAACTCCTCAGTGGGGGAGAGGCTTAAACTGGAGCAAAAATATCACTAGATGCCGTTAGATCATGGTGACCGCATTGTAGCATTTCAGTAAACCTGAAACCTCTGGTTCTTGAACAACCTGCACATTAGCCAAAGCAACAGTTTTATCTCTTGTCAAAGAAACGTGCAAAGATATTGTAGGGCACAAATGCTTGGGGCAGGCAGATGACAGGCCTTTTTGCAAACTACCTTATTCATGATGAGCTACTCCTGTGTTGTGCCATGTGTCCAGATAATGATGGGATCTGATATTTTTTTTTTTTCCCCCCTCTTTGGAGAAATGACATTTTTTTTTGTGAATCCTAACAGTGAAATTTGCATTACAATGCATGACCTTTCTAACCTCCTGCCTGCAATGTTTGAACTTCCCTTGCTCATAATAATGATTGAAAATCTCCTGATCATACAGTATTTTCTGATGTTAAAAGATTTTATTAGAGGAAAATCTTAAGCTAAAATCTTAAGTTAAATAGGCAATAAAGATAATTAAATATAGAGGGTCTCCCTTACATCTTCCTGCTTGGTGTATTGCTGCAGGTTTCATTGCTTGTGATCAAAAGATGAATACGAAGTTGAGATAGACGCAAATAGGTCACCTCTCTTGCCTGCCTGTATCAGCATTGTGCAGCTGTAGTTGGGGTTTGCAAGATCTTTAACAAAAGTTCATTTCACATTCAGAACACAGATTTGTGTTGCTGAATCCTTTTCACATCCACTCACCACACAAAAAGCATGTGCTAAATTGAGTTCAGCCCATAGCAACAGTTCTTCTGATAACCTTGGAATGCAGGCTGCATGGACAGAGGACACTTTAAGTCTTTAGAAGGAATACTTATTAAATAAGCCCCTGCTTTTATAATAAAAGCCCAAATTTAATAAAACACACTCAGGCATTTTGTTTCAAGTAACTACTACATTTATATAGCCAGGTGCTCATCTTGCTTTTATCTTACCACTCCTAGCACAATCTCAATTTACGGTTTCAATTTTTTCTTTCCTTCTGACATTTGCCCATCTCTCTCTATAATTGTTTTTTGTGTTTAATTCCATGTTTGCCATTATGAAATCATGAAAATGCAGTTGCAACGACTGTTCAGATTTTACCATTTTAATAGTTTAATTAAAATGCTTCTGGGACTTTGTATCCTGTTCTTTATCACTCGAATCCAGATTTCATTCTGAGGAGAAGTAGCAGCAGGGAACCACGGATTTGAGGTGAGATTTCACACTTTCTCTCTCTCTTTTCTGGCTCTGAACCATTGGGCACTGTTGGAGGTGCACAAATGTTTGGACTTGTCCTTCCCTTTCCTCAGCACCTGTGCCATCTAGCAAAAACCAGACTGTTGGTTTCTTCCTCGAGCCTTCTAACAAATAGAATTCAGCAATTTGAATATCTGCTGAAAGAATCTTGTCACTGGGCTTACTCTCTTTCATTTTGTACAATATAATGTGCCCTGCTTACCTTCTAAGAATTCCTCTGTGTCTAACAATGGTGACGAAGCAGTTCTACAAAGAGAGATTAATGGGCATTAAGAGATATTTCTCTCTCTGTCTTCTTTGGGGCCACATAGCTTAACCACAGGTTTGGCCTGCAAAAGAATCCAAGAAAAACAGATAAATACCCTCTTAATAGGTTGTCATCTACCATTACTGGTTAGGATAATACAATATAAGAAAAATACTAAAACTACCATATGATAAAAGGAAGGCAGAAAAATCCCATTAAAGTTTGGCTGTACGTGGAATATGTTCACAGGCTCATGTGCATCTAGTTTCATGCTACCGTAGCTGCCTGTCTTTATCATTATCCTTAGCAAAACTGTTCAGTGTTCACTTACTAGAGCCACTGAAAATGTTTAGTCTTATTCCTTTTAATTTTACCTTTCTGAATTTTGCTTATCTCTAAGTTTCATCCTTTTCTTGCTTCACTTCCTTTCTAAGGAAACATCCTTCTAAGCAATAAAGCCTTCCTACCATCCCGCACCTTGATATGCTGTGAGCTGTCCTTTAGGAAAGCTCTGCATATCTTTCCACAGAAATCAGTTATGTCAGCTCTTAGTGAAGTTGGTGTTTCTTATCTAAATTACCTCCTAGTTCCACCTGGGGTTTGGATGCTTGTTGTAGAGAGCCAGATCCTTAGCAGATGTAAATCAACATACCACTATTGATTTTAATTACGTATGGTGTCTTCTTATACTAGCTGATGACCCAGCCTGCAATAATAGTATAATGGATGGCTTGTGCATTTCAAGAAAGGAGGCAATTATTTTTTCTCACTGGGAACATCCAGCCTTTTTGCTTGCATCTTTTCCTTCAGCAACAACATTGCACAGGGGTAATGAGACTCTCCTAAAACTTATCCTTTAACAGAAGAAACTTTTTTGTGGTACAGGAGAGTTTCTTCCTGAATTAGCCTTCTCTAGTTCAAGATACAGCTGTAAGCTACTAAACCTGTATTCACACAGCGGTGGATCTGATTCAGTAAAAGCCTTCTCACTAAACAGTGTTGCTGGGATTTATCTTGGTCCCTTCTCTTTAAGCCTTGATGAAGACATGATCTCTTGAAGAGTTACTGAATACCTCTTCCTTAATGTTAAAGAACCACTGTGGATTTGGACATGATTGAATAAAAGGTTGGTTCTGAATGCCTGCTCTGACATAAGACAAGCATGCCAGTATATTTTATGTGATTTTTGTGCTAATTCGACACTTCTCAGTAGCCCATTTGAGAATGGAACTAACTTGTCCAGAAAAGATTCAAAAGCTTCCTCAATTTCCATGCAAAATACACCTGTTTCTGTTGCTAATATGATGTATGCAAGTAGAAACTGTAACTTAAAAGCATACAAACTACAGAAAAGTTAAAAATAGTTGACTAACAAAAAGTGCATGTGCTTCTCCACCTGAGGAGACAAGGGAAGAATACAACAGAAAAATGTTAAGTACAGGCCTCATATGCTAGAGGAAGGACATTTGATGCAGAGACATAACAGATATCAAAATTCATCAGCTGAAATAGAACATTGTTTTTAGGGTTAGAGACGGCAATTACGAATAACTTACAGTCCTGATGAAAAATAAATACACACTTTTTTTCTTAAAAAAAAAGAAAAGGTAAAAGCTTTTTGTTTGCCACCCATGAAAGTAAAGAACAACTGAATTGTCAATGCCTTGATCCATTTCTTAAAGTTGTTTATACACCCTGAATTACAGCAATGGCTGAAAAGTGATCAAAACGCAGAGAGCAATGAGGGAGTACTTAGATTGGCATCTCTCTATAATGAAGTGAAAGCTATGTTCCTGTTCTCTCCAGTCAATGCATGCCATGAAATATATGTATCCCATAAACTGGGATCAAATTCTAAACATAATTGTTATAGACTATAGACTGAACAATGGGCTAAATTCTGCAATCTGGTGTGATTATGTGCAAATTCAATGTGACACAGTCTTAATTTGATGCATAAGATTAAAGGTCATAGCGTCATTTCCTAGTTTAAGAGATTGATTTTTTTTTTCACAGCTACTTAGGTGCATTGTAAGGAAAATTTGACCTAGGGAATAATCACATTGTTTTAAAAACTGCTTTTCATATTCAAGTTTAGTGAGCAATATTCACTTGAAAGAGTATAGACAGTGAATTCAGGGAGGCTGTTTAACAAATGAGATTGCAAACTGTAAATAACGCTTCTAGAATTAGGCCTGACTGGCTTTTTGTGTAAATGTACAGTTGTGCCCATAATGATATTCAGCATTTGCTTTGACCCAGGTTTATTAAATTTATCATATATAGGTACATCATAGCAATTATGTGGCTGAAGACAGGATAGTGAATGCTAAACTGTACAGCTGAGCTGAAAATTGGAGCTAGGAGGTGTATTTTAGGTAGATGTTCATTTCACAGCACAGGTTTTTGTTCAATGAGTTAGTGCGTATGTGGAGAGTGCATGTATGGCTGGATGGATATGGAAGGCACCTGCTGAGTGCTTAATGAATGCAGTGGGGCTGTGGTGAAGAAGGAGTGCAGACTCACAGGATACTTTGAATTGTGAAACTCCTGTTCCTTACATGTGGTAAAGAGAACTCAAAATCATGAAACCTGGGCTCTCTTTGTTATTGCAGATGCGTGGTCATGTGGACCTTCCTAGAACCTTTCATAACAGAATTGCTCAAGTGCCTAGCTTTACAAGGCTTGGACAGAGCTAACTCATTCAGTAGAGGGCCATACTGTTGCCTGTTCCTTACAAAATTATTATATTCGTATTACAGACTAACATGGAATTCTACTTTATTCCTGTAGAATGAGACATAAGGAAAATGTAACCTAAGTAAGAACTCTAATGGAAGGCAAATGTCTACAGTAATGGTGAATAAGAGCAGCTTTTTGAAAACAAAAAGGCTTCAAGTGTAAGCTCATGAGAATAGAAGAGAAAATAAATGCTGCCTAGAGTTACCAATCAAGAAAACTGCATGTAAAAACAGCTCATCAGGTTTTCTGCTGCTTATTTGCAGCCTCAGTGGTCAGATCACCTTGATCTTGGGGAATAAGTTTTCTCTGAAGCTTCCTCTAAGGGTCTTTATTGAATTCCTGAGTGTGTGTTAACGTTTTAGCTCTGCAGCAGAACTTGGAACAAGGAAGTCACTAATAGTTGGGTTAAGATACTGTATCATGCTTCTCTGATAGTAAAATGTTTCCAAAATAAAAAGGCAAGTAATTCTCCTGCCTTCTAAGGAACAAAGTTACTACAAAGATGGTTACGTCTCCTAAGTTTCTTTTGCTGCTGTATTTCTCTTTTGGGTTCTTAAACACCAAACTGGGGAGCAGGAGCTTTAAAGAAAAAGCAGGGTGGGGGGAGGGAACCAGAAGTTGCCTGTAAGTTTATTCACATGGTCATATCTATGTGATATGACTTTGCTGAACTAACTTTTGCTATTAGGGCTCTGGCAAGGACTGTCTCATATTTTATGTATGAACTCTTGAAATCCCTGGTTGATGTTATAATATAAACACTAGTAATTTTTTTTAATGTTGTGGTTGAAGATAGCAGTCAACTGCTGGATTCCAATGCTCTAACAGATGTAGACCATGAGGCTGCCCTCGTCCTGAAATGTTTACAGTCTAATCATTAGTTGAAAGTGGTCTGAGGATCAACAATCACACATCTACATGAACATATATTTTTCTCCACAGTTCCCCAAAGAGATACACAAAACCAATTCTATACTTCATTTAAAGCCACATTTAAAGAAAATGAGATGCAGTAAACAAAGCTGAGTCTGAGTGGAGGGAAACATGTGAGTAAGATTTCCCAAGTTGCATGGCAAGTAGAGGATTAGGAAGAAATATATTTGAAAAATCTATTATTTTATCAGGCAGAACCTGTTCACACAAATTGGATAATAATCAATGAGAGTCAAATAAGTACTCTCTTATAAATTTACATCTTTAGGAAAGATAGTCTTAGAAAAATAACATCAGAGTCCCAAAAGAGCAATGTAGAGAGTTGCTAGGAAAAGTACGATAAATTGATAGCTTCCAGAACAACAGACTTAGTGTGCCTCATCTTATATGATCAAATCTGTGAAGTGACAGAAAAATGTTGATAAAATCCGGGTTAAGAACAAACATGCGGGACTTTCTGATGATAATATGATACAAAAATCTTAATGGTCTTTTTATTTCATAAGGAATAATCAAGAATTTCAAGGAATCAAGTACTATAAAAGTAACAGAGACTGTATCTCATGGAAAAGGTCTAAATGACATTCTGCCATCTTTAGGGTTTGCCAAAGCTTTAATTAAAAATTGCAATCTACATTACAAACTGTACTGCAACCTTAAACATAGTGGGGTCTATATTTAGAACAAAGAGCACTGTTAGTGCTTTGTTGAAGTATTGTCAGAACAGGTTGTTTTCAGACGTGTGAGGCAGACCCAGTTTGTGCAAGGAATCTCAATCAAAGCAAACCCACCTTGGAACTTCCATCTCAGGTGCAAATCTTCCATGGCTCCTGCAACTCTGCTTCTCTCCAGTAGTTTCATCATTCTCGGAGCATAGCCTAGGCCACTTGTCATATCTTCTACACACCTATATAAAAATAAAATACAGGATGAGATACAGGATTTTTCTGCATAAGGTGATGGGTTCTTTCTTTTATAGCAACAACAAAAACAGTCAAATGCCAAGCAGTAAGGTCTTTGCTCTGATTATAAGAGGGAAGTATATCTCTACTGTGTATGAGAAGATAAGAGTCTTAGATACATTATGAATATAAACAACCTGATATGTTGGATCGCAGATACAAAATATCACAAGAAGATTTCACAGCCTCCAGAAAACTTGTGAACTATTACCAAAATATGATCCTGATGCTTTGACTTAATAATGTGCCTTTGTAAAGTTTTGCTGCCTGCCTTGGGGTTTGGGAGCAGACTCTCAACATTTTGGACACATACCTGGAAAACAATGAGGATGGTCTAAAAATTCCTGCTATGTCCAAGAGGTGAGGTCTCTTCACTTATGGACCTCTGCAGGTATTCCTGGTTCACCAGGAAAATCCGTTCCTTTCTAAAGTGTACTTTCACAGGAATTGCTGCCATACCCATCCTGCATTAATATTCAGGATCTGCACTCATAATCCATTGCTAAGCAACACTTAACAAAATTGATCTTGCATTAAGCAAGCTCTGGAGCTTGAATAATATATTATTTCCTCTTTCTACTTATAATCAGTGAAAAGCTTTGGTTGCCTTTTGAATGTCACAATATAAAACTTTTTATTTTAAACACAGATTTTAATTGCTAAGAAAGTCCATTTGGATTAAGGATCAGATGCAAATTCACCCTTGGTACTGTTTAATACTCAGAGTAAATAAATTACAGAAAATGTTCAACCCTTGAAGAATGTGGAAAAACGTAAAAACTAAAAGGAATGCAATACAGAGCAGCCACTTCCCATTTTGCATTCAGATACATTGAGGGCAATACCTAGTCAGCTACTGTGTGTATATCTTAAGCGTCTCTGTCACTGTTTATTTATGCTGTGTATTAAGATCACACGACTCTGTGCATTTATATGCTGAATACAGGAGTTTCTGATTCCCATACACGAATTTTATGTACATAGGAAATAACCTTGCCTCTCTGGAGTTTTCAGAATGGCTGCTGGGCATGGAACTCCATGCCTTGAAGTTGCTAGAAATTACCTGGTTTGTCTTCTAGCCCATTTCTCTGCCACTGCAGGATAGCTCCCCTGAGTATACCCACCAATGCCTTAATCATCCTGTTCTTAAGAGTCTCAAGCAATGTCTCCTTTGGGAGTTCACTGCACAGTCTATTAGGTCTTAGTGCTAGACAATACTTATTTATATTCATCGTCTATTTATTAAACCAGTCTCTTCCCTTCCCCAGCCCCTGTTACACCAGAGCAAGAGAGAATGCAGGAAGCGGTTTTCCTGTGATTACTAAAGGCCTAGGTGTTGGGATAATTATGTATGCTACCACTGTCAAGCCTTTCTTCACTTCCATGGAATTATTAGCTGTCTTAAATCATTAAAAATTGGACCCTAGAGAATCAAAATTGATTAATTTTAATTATCTCACACTTCATTCTATAAAATAGTTTTCTAAACTAAATCTGAAATACAATTTTAATTCAAAATTTTTAACAGGATACAAACACTTAGTTTGTTGATATCTACTATGAATTATTTTTGTTTATGCTCTGATTGTGTCCATCAAACAATCTGGTATCTACTATCAAACAATCTAGTATCCACGTAACAACTATGACTATTGTAAAGAACTTTAATCACAGTCTCTTCCAGTAATCTGTACTTTGTATTTAGGAAGTGTATGAGTTGTTTAAATGAGTAGAGAATATAAGCTATGTATCATTTTCCCAAGGGACTTTTTTTGTAAATTAACCAAAACACTAATGTTCTTGTCTTGAGGTCTTCTTTTCTATTTGTCTTTATCAGTATAAAACTTCATGTTGTGATTCTCTGTATTATTGTCTTTGATCCCTCTCTGTTTAGTATCCCACACATGTTTCAGTACCGGGCTGTATACTTCTTTTACCAGGTAATAGATGAAAGTGTTAAATAAGACAGTCCTAACATCCATACTTGCCTACTTACTACTTATTTCTCACCAGTCTGCATCTTAAATGTTTGACTAACATATTTACTGGTCTTTCTTCAACTATTCATTTCCACCTGGCAAGTCTTGTATCTACTACTGATGTAACCTGGTTATATGTTCTACCACAAAGAGAGCAGGAAGAACATCCAGTCACAGGCCAAAGTGTACCCCACCATGCTGCTCTGCCAAGACGCTTTCTTCCCATCTGACACTGCTACTGGATTTATCCCCACTTTGACAAACATTTGACATCTTAACTGTTTAGGATTCTTTAAGAAAAATCTTTCCACACAAGCCAACTTTTCCAAGGCCAACTATTGGGCTTGGTGTAGTTAACCTTCTAGACATCCTGTGTCAAAATAAAATTTTTGTTGGTTTTGAATAATCATTCAAAAAGCTAAATGAGTTCTTCTGTGAAGAGGTATAAATGTAACACCAGACACATTCAAGCCAATGAATGCAAAACTGCCAAAACAATCTTACTATTTAACTCAGCATCAATTTCCCAAACCATTTTTCATCACGCTGCCACTAATTTCTCTGAAATTCTTCTACTGCTTCTCTAAGAAATATAAAATGTGTAATCTTTATTTAATAAAAGTGTTTATTGAACTGAAAACCATGAGCATAAACTTTAAATGTTCAGTGGGGAGACATTTAGTCCTGTGATAAGACTGAACTTGATTTTTGAAAGTGATCTGAGTCTCAACATCTTTATCTCACCAGAAATTTTGTTCATTCCTTATATTTTAGCCCATTTTATTCCTTCTCTTTATTTATGAAGGCTGAAAGTTATGTTTTTTCTCTGAAAACACATGATCCAATGAGGTGATGGGTGTGTGTCTCTGTTACAAATAATCCACCATTTTTTTTAAAGAGGGAGGGTGTTGTATTTTTTCTATCCAGTTGAGAAAAATTAATTACTGAGTGCTTTCCCATATACCCTTAAATAACATTTTGCTTTTGCTGAATTGTACTTCATATGCTTCCCTGTCACTGTGTATTTATTAGGCATAAAACAGGATGTAAATATCTGGTCTTAATTATACCCTCTTTGCATTTTGCAGGGAACACAACAGTTTGCATTTGTCCCTAATAAGGAAAACAGAATGATCACAGTAAGCCTGGAAGAGTCAGGTTTTGGTGCCCTTATATACTTCTTTCTGGAATTAGAGGCAGAGAATTCTTGAGTGAGATCTGTGGGATAAATCAGGGACCCAAGCCATACTGCTGGGTTGACACCTTCTTCTTGTGACTTTTTAGCTCCATGTCTCTGATGAATGCCTCTTCGGTTTTTGAACAGCCAGGTAACAGGTTTTCAGTTTTGAATAAAATGGCAGCAAGTGATGACCTGTGTTTTGCTAACCCTACTTTTTAATTTCAGTGTGAAGTCTGGCAACACATCCAGCCTGTCTGAGTACGTTCCTTGTTCCTTTGACACTTTCTCCCAGCAACGCTTTGGACTATGAATGATGAGAAATGTTGGTCAGGAGTCTGAAGCCACATTTCAAATTAATGGCTTAAAATCACACATACTAAGCAGCCTACTGAGCTGGTCAGTATTTACATATCTAGAAAAATAAATTGAGACAGAGGTTTGTCTATTTAATTGCAGCATCCCGCAAGAGAGCTGCTGAGGGGCACAAAGAATAATGTGACTGTTATATAGTTGTTTCTAGTGACTGTTGTTAAATCCTTCTATTGGAGAGGACAGGCAATTCTTTTTATGTGGCATCAGTGTGATGGTGATTGTCTCCTAATGTGGTCTTTCAGGCAGTGTGGTATCTACTGCTGGCCTAGGTGACAATATTTAATAGCTTGTGCTTCATTTGAGGCCAGACTTCAGACATTTTCTTAGACTTTTCAATGTCGAAAGTCACCTTTGTGTATACCTTCACACATTTTTCTATGAAGCCTTGGGGGATCACTATCTCTGACCCTTTAACAATTTAATAATCTCATTAAAAAAAAAAAGTATATGGGCCAGGAACATGCAGACCTGACTTGTGCTAATAGAATTAATTTCTTTCTTCAGGGGGACCTCAGCTGTAGCTTTGGAACTTGCTGGTTATATTTCATCTGAGGTCAGACGGGCTGGTTTTTGAATTGGATTTAGAAAAAACATGTATATAATCAAACTCTGCACTTTGCTCGGTTGCACTTCTGTCAAATGCTCCAGAGTGTGTGCAGGCAACCAAGAATCCTGTACTTGTAGATGAGGAAAAATAATCTTCTTAACAGGTTATTTGCCAGATCCTCTGGCAATGGCAATAAGTTGTCTATACTCAGTTTGAGCTGGCTTTATGATCCTCATATACTTAAGAAAAATGTTAAACCTTTTACTGAGGAGAAAAATTCCTTTTCTATCTGAACATATTTCTACTAAGTTTTTGCAGACAAGATTTTCTCCAGAATAAGAGAACTGACTCATCTCTGAAAAAATATCTATGACCAACTTTGTGTACTCCATCACAGTGTCCCAGACGTAAAAATTGGTTAGTTTGACATGATTGGCAATTCAGGATAGATTTGTAAATTCAAAACTGGGTCCAGAGGGAGTAGCACTGTTCCTGTTCATCACTCCATAGCTGTGGGGAGTCTGTATTATGTGAGACAGACCATCTGGTTTTCAACTGGACGAACTTGTAATTACAACTGTAACATAACTCTAATCTGAAACCAGAACTGTCCAGAACGAACTCTGATACCTGGAAACTCAAATTCCATCTCTATCAGAACTTGTAGGTTTCATAAATTGTATTAAACACAAATACTCTTTTGTGGTAATTAATTCAAGAAATCTTCATAACATCTTTTTGTGAGTTGCAGGAATACATTTTAGTGTCACTGGATAATCTTCTTGGCTGCATTACCTTCTCTCATCGTTTCATTTATTATTTGTACTGCATGGAATCTACTTAATTGTATTTGTGGGGTCTTGGTTTGGTACCTCTTGTTACTTCCAAAGCTTTCTGAAGAAAAATCCTAGTATCTAGTGTGACATAAAAAACCTGTTACTTTTTCTACCAAAAAAAAACCCCTCAGGGATAATGGAAAAAAACAAAGCTTTCTTGAAAGAGATGTTGAACGCACAGGAATGAGGAACCAAAAGCATGGGGCCAGGAAGATTTCAAGAAGCCATCTAATCAATCTGCAAAGAGTCTCAGAAGTCATCTTATCTCTTATGTTTTGTTTCTCTCCCTAGAGACCCTTCAAAGCCTCATGATTCACGAAGGAGAAAGGTGTATTGTTTCAAACACTTTTTCCCTTGGTGAAAAACACTTCCAATTTATGCGGTTAGCTCCTTTGAGTCTATTCATAAGGAAAAGGTTCCACTTTTTCCCATCTCAGAGGAATACTTCCCTTAGGACAAAGCAATGAGCACTGCATCTTGTTCCTTTTCTTCTTGTCCTTTTTTTTTAAATCTCCATCTTAAAATGAGAGGAACTTTCCTAGGGGTTGAACTACCAGGTTTTTACTGAAATACATCCTCTTTCCCCTGTAAGACATTCACATATTCTCCTTATTTATTTTGGACCCTTTGCTTTTTGCGTGACTTGGCATCATCAAGAGCAGGAATCAAACAAAAAGCTTATTTTCCCTTGAAGAAAATGTAATCTGTAGCTTTTCTCAAATTCGTGTTCCTATAGATTTGATTAGCCTCTTAAGAGAATGTGTGAGCTCCCCACTAAAATGCCCCAAGCCACAGTCACTTAGCTTATTCTGTTCTTCTTTTATTTTCATTTTATTTTTCCTCCTCAGAACATGATTTTTGGCATCCCATTGGCCTGTGCACCAAAATCCAACCTAAAATGAATACATCTCACCTCCTCTCAGGCAGATAGTCCATTCATCTTCCACTGCAGTGTCATATGTTGCTCCTACAAAGAATTTTTCCAAGCTGCTAATGACACTGTCATGGTTTTTGATGCAGCACATGCTCTTCTGGTGCATGTGAAATTGTGTAAGCCTTTGCCATTATTGTGCTTCTTTCCAGGCATCGGCAAAATTTTGGCTCAAATATACGGTGCTGTGTGCCACCCCATGTACCGCTTTTTGTGTGGACTTTGACGTTCAGTTATGTACATACTCCTGGCCCTGGGCGTGCTTTCTTGAAATATCAGCAGATTATTCTACTCCCTATGGAATCAAAGCAGTGACCACCTTCCATAAATTTCACTGTAGCGTGAATTCTGCTTGTCACATCCTGATTGCTTTGTCTAGGGTGAATTCCAGGTCTTCTGCAGTTTCTCTGTCAGCGTTGTATTCCCCCATGTGAGTTGATGTTTTCTCTTGGTGGATTCAGTCCCTCCCACACACCTTAGAACTGCAAGACCTTGAGCTGCATTAGAAATGGACAAATTCTTCTATTCCTTTTGTACTCTGCATTTTAAAACTGAACACTCGATTTTCATTTCTATGCAGAGTGAAGTACTACTTAGATTCCCTTAATACAGTTTCAAATTTGGCCAGAGTTAACTGAAAGCACATCAAGCATTTCAGAATCGCTTACTGTGAGAAATAAGGCTACTGTCTGCCTTCCTTTCTGCCAGTCTCCATGCTTGCTGACACACGGTGAAGTTTTGCATCCGCCACACTCCTAGAAAACTGTTGCTGTGGGTAACGCATTTCCCTCCTTTATAATTCCTGCCCCTAAGAGTATTATCAGGGGTTGGGGGTTATTGTCTTTGGTTTTGTAATCCTGTTGTCATAGGTAATTCAGTAATTACTTAAAGCAGAAGATGATGTCTGGAATTCTTTGTAAATTTTTGTCCATTTTCTAACAGGCACACAGTCCTTCCCAGAATAGTGTCCTTGGTGCAATGACCTGCTTAAAGTGCAGATGACTGAATGGATTGTTTATAGCAGCAGGACTGCTTAGCTGGGTCAGGGTCTGCCCCTGCCGTGCTTGAGGAATGACTGAGCTGGGATAGATACAGCAATATAAGCTTGTGGCAGATCTAAGTCAATGGCCAAATTTTTGTCAAACACCTTCAATATCCCAAGGCTGACTGAGAATGAGGTGTTCAGAACCCTCATGCCACTCCTGGGGCTTATGGTTGACATGCCTCAGATTTCTCACAGCTACCCTGGGTGCTAGTAGATACTGACACTGAGCCTCTCTTGCACCTTTAACCTCTCTTTCAGATTTTGCCCACCCTAATGCCTCTATTCCCTCCCTACCTAAACTCTTAAGCACGCTGACATCAAGGAATTCAGTGACTCTGGGAAATAGCATCTGGCTTTCCATAGAGTCCAAGTTATTGGCAAAGAGAATCATCAGCTTCCCTAGAGAGCTTAAGCTTCATGCCTAAAATGTAGTGGTAGGGAGAAAGAAAATTGTTTCTCTACATTATCTGAGAGTATTGCATTCTAGCGCATTCTTAACATTATCCCCCCTAGGAAAACGAGGAAGCTGCAAAGACTAAGAATGGTTTATGAGTGTGCAAACCACTATGGTTCCTCTGTGACTCATCTTTATTGTCCTCATCTACAGACATCAATACTTTTGTTTTATTTTCGTTAATGAAAGAGGGTTTAGTGAGAGCCAGAAGATTGTTTGGTACAATAAATCCCCAGTTCTTGTTGTTTTCATGCTACTCAGCAAATTCAAATCTGATGTTAACCATATGTAACTGGGCTGATGCCAAGCCTGGCCTCTGAAGTTGTAAGATGTTTTGGGACTCTGTCCACCCGGCAGCACTGCTTCCAGACTGGCTCCATAATTCCAGGAAAGCTACTCCTTTAGGAAAGATCTGAGTATATGTTTGTATGAGCAAGAGACAAGGGCGATGGAAAGAGCGAAGTACATGAAAGGAGAAAGGGATGAATAAAAGAAATTATCATAAAGAAGCATAAAGAGTCAAAACGCAAAGATTACATAAAGAGAAAGGGAAAGTAGAAAAATGGGAAAAATCGAGAAAGTTTAAAAAGAAGTGTAACATGGGGAAAGAACAAGCACACTTGGGACTTTTTAATATTTATATGTATGGAAATTTTATTTTTGCAGTTCAGCCATTAATGTTGCCCCATTTTCCATGCAAATTTAATTTCTGAAATCTGACTATTAATGCAAGTGTTGTTGTTTATTATGGTTTGGTGCTGGGTTGTCTCGCAGATGTTCAAAACAGGGTCTTACTGTGGTAAATATTGAAAAAACCCATTTGATATTTGACATGTTAATCTCTAAATCTCTGTTTCTGTTCATATATTACAGAGAGAGCTTAAGGCAACTAAGACTCCTTGACAGTGGCAAATCTTGGGATGATATTTTCCAGGCTGAACAGAGCTACAAAACTTCTTACTAGTGTTTCATCCCTGTTTAGTGTGAAGTCTGAGGACAAATTTAATTCTAATGACCTTTTCCATCTGAAAATGAAGGCTGCATTGGCAGAGTTAACTCTGGCATTAAATGGTGAAAGCTCTTCACTGCAATATTTATGTTAACCAATTTTTGTGATGCAATTCCTAGTAAAAGTTCCAGTAGTAATAAAAGCCACTATAAAATAAGGCTGCCATTTTACAAGATACTTCGTGAAATACCATAAAATTACTTTTATCACGATCACCATACCCACTAGAAAGATAAGAAAGTGAAACCATTTGTCAAATATACAGGGATTATCTTCCCATTAAACACTTAGTCTTTAAAATGATGAATGTTCTGGTATGACCCGAATAGACTGATTTGTGAGGGTAAAGCTGTGGGGTTTTGCTTTTTTTATGTTAGTCTGCAGGTCCTGAGGGCAATAGTCACAAGGAGTAGCTTTTACCACGTATGCCTAGTCAGGTTTTGTAGGCTCTTTCTGGACTCAATAACATTCTTCAGATAACAATCCACAGGGGCTATGATGGACTTCTGCTCTGAGGCATTATTCAGAACTTTTTTCTTTTTATTGTTGGCAGAGGAAATTGAGGATTAGACTCAGAAGGCAAAAGTTAAACATGGTGAATACCTGCTTCAATCTCATCTTTCAATTTAAGTGTAAACTTTCATTTGTTTATACTTTTTATGTGAACACAAGCCTTTTCGATTTTAAATGCGTTTTTTCCTTTTTTCTTCTAGACACATGTGGCCTAGAGAGCTTCGCTAGGTGGGAAAAAGTCTGTCCCGAAGTACACCTCCAACTACTGTAGGTGATAAGTTTCTTTATTTATCCATTGCTTTTACTATTCTTTTGCTTTAGTTGTTTTGTTTCTTATACCTCTCTACCATAAATCGTGTTCAGCTTTTGTTATGTCCAGGACTTGCCAGTATTCCCATTCACTTTAATCTGGGATATTACAACCAATACATGCTAGCAAATAGATTGCAGAGTGTGTTGTAGGATCTTTCCAGGTCAGTGGATGTTTTCTCTTACACTGAAATCACTGATGTTGTTGTTAAGTACTTCAGAAAGATGAGAACAGAGGGGATTGCACCAAATGCATTGTCTCCAAAGTAGCTGATGCCACTTTGCCTGCTGGAAATCCGTAATTTTTCCTGCTGTGTGACATACCTGATCACTTCTGGTTGCAAACATTTAGCAAATTCTTGCAAAATTCCAGGCGCTGTTGCAATAAAATATGGTCATCTTATACACAGAAGAGGCCAGGAGCAGAGCTGAATAAAGAGATTAAATCAGAACCTGTATTTTTAGAGAAAGGAATTACTGTCTGTTGTAAAATGGACAAATGGCTCAGGAACTTTGTATAAGCCAACAATCGCTTATTGCACAAGTTAAACTAGTTTTTTTCTGCACAATTGCCCAGCAGAGTTAACAAAGCTGAATCTGCAGTTCTGAGAATCACAGGAGGAAATAAAACTCCTGTCTATTAAAAGGATACAACAGTATATGGGAGATACAAAGGGATGTTAAATAAAGGTCTGTGCCACCACATGTACCTTTTTAGTGACATATTTTTAAAACCAGTTAAATTACAAGAACTGAATTTTCCTAATCCAGTAGTGAAGGACTGTTGCACAGTGAAGTACAGAAATGCACTTTAAACATTTGTTACTGTAAAGATTTTCTTTCCTGAGTGAATGTTTAAAAACATGGTCAGTGGAACTGTGCTTCACAAGAGGGGAAAACCCATCAATATAAGATTTTCAAGGCTCTACTGCAAAGGCTGCAGCCACTGCTTCAGGAACTATGGAAGCAATCAAGAAGGGGAAAAAGTGAGTCTTGCTGCCATGCAAGTATAACAATAAAGTAAAATCCTTCACGTGACAACCCATGTGTGCTATTGCTACTGACTTCACCCTTCCGGGTAGACACACAGCAGCTGGCTGCTGGCTAGGATGTGGGACAAGCTCGGTGCAGCTTTAAGGAAAACAGGACTGGCTGACATGGTTCTCCAGGTACCCTTGTTACGATCTAGGGGGAAGTTAATGTGCTTCAGTTATGCTGCCTGCAAGACTGGTGCTGAAGGATTTCCCTATTAACTGAAAGTCCCAAAGTGCCCTATTAAGACAACTGTAATATCCCTCTGCATGGGGAATTCAGCTGGACAGGAGATCTGGCCCTTGATTCTTTTGTGTGTGAAATGCTTTCTGCATCAGAAGGTTCAGCTTCCAGAAAGAACCCAGACAAGCTACAGCATGGGGAAGCTGGCAGGGCATGGCTGTAATTACAACTTCTGATCAAATGATTTACACAGCTCAAGTGAATTATCAAGTAATATCCAAAAGCAATACTCTGGCATTTTTACAGCTTCAAGCATGATAATTTTTTCTTTTTTTTTAACTCTTCCATAGTTGGAACAAAAGAGATTTTCACATCCTAAATATTAAAGAGTTGAATCATCCACTGTAGAGAGATCTCTAATGTTATATTCTTGGTTCAGAATTAGAGGCAATTATAGCACTGTCCAGAGATAAAAAGCAGCCGACAAGTTTGTTTCAATTCTAGTCATGGATGATAAACAGTGTGGAGGTGAAATGCTGCAGCTGCTGAGTGATAGAGATTGCTATCAGGATTAAACAGGAAGCCTGTGTTTTACGGGATCAAGGAAGATTAGCCATGTTTTGAATATGGGATTATGAAGTAATTAAATAAATGAAGACACATTTCTGACACAAATGGTACAAGTAAGAATGTAATTACTCATTTTATATCCAACGTTTCTGTAATTTATCATTCAGGTCTTCGACTGGCAAGCGTATCAGCCTGCTTCATTCTAAGTGAAGTCAACCGTACTGAAGGCACTGAAAGCACTGGTTTACTGTGCTTACAAGTGTGTTTTACAGGGATGAACCAACTGCTGTTATAAATATATAATGGGTAAAACTCCCACAAGTTTGGGGGGAAACAGTGTTCTGCTGCTTTTTACCAGCCTGACCTGGCAGTTCACGAAATGAAGAAATAGCCAATGGATGATTAATTTGGTCTGACCTCCAGTGGGATCAAGAAAGTAGTAACTATGCAAAACTGGTAAGCACTGATGTAGTTCCTTGTGCATAAAAATCCTTCAATATGTAGCAGGTAATGTGGTTTGTGTATGACTGCTGAAATTCGGCAACATCTGGAGTGAAACACACGATTCAAATGGAACTGTATATAGCTGAATGGCAATAGATTTCTGCAAGCTCACTGGGGAAATCTCTTAAACATAACATTTAAGATAGTGTAAGATCTTTAATGTCTGTGCAGAGAAGAAAAACTCTCTGTTGTTAAAACCCTTACAGAAAAGACCCATACAGAATAAATGGCATAGTAACCCCGTTAATCTGGGGAAGAAATAGGAAATCTTATGTTCACCCTTCCAGGTGAAGTTATATAAACCTTACCTGTCACTGAAACTAACCGTTTTATAGGAAATTCTGTGGACTGCAGAGATATTTGAGAGGAACACTTACTCTGGACCACCATCAGAAGAATGGTATAGTCCAATATACAAGGTAGGTGAAGGAGGGCATTTGGATATGGATTTACATCCAAATCTGCAGGGCTTTGGTTTGGATTTCTTCTGTTTGTTGCTTTCACTGAGTTATAGTTTGCCCTCCTGTAGACATGTAGCCTTCATTAGATTCTATGTGCACCAAGGGGAGAACGCAGTGTGGGGTACTTACTTATGTGCTTGTTCTCTGCTCTTGAAATTAATAAAACCCCATTGTTTTTTTCAGTCCCAGAGGCTTTTACTGTGGTTGCGTGGCATTTAGGAACTGTATTTAAAGTCAGATCTAGGAATAGAACTCTATACAGAGTTCAGTGCTCAGATACAGCGGTAAAAAATGAATAAACATGACCCTTTTCTGTGTTACTAAAGAAACGCCTAATGTGTCTGTCTGGAAAAAGTGGAATTAACCCTGTTGATAATTTTCTTGGAGAGAAAAGGCAGTATGTACAAGACAGTTTCATGAATCATATTTGAAAAATGTCATATGGATCAGTACTCACAGCTGTATTTATAATGACCCTCAAACATGTATGTCCTCATTTTTGGGCATCACATTAATTAGCAGGAGATGAGTTCTCTCTTCCATTCAGGTGCAGAGAACAAGACCCTCAATGACAGCCTCCCATCCATAGTCTAGAAATGAGATTTCCCTCTTTTTCTTGAAATGCTCAGGAGTAAGAGGAGGAAGAGCCTTCCTTGGGGTCTTTGGGGATGGAGTGTTCAAACCCCAAGGTAAAATGCCCTCTTTCACCTCCTCAGCTGACGATGGAGATCTTTCTCCTTTCTTTCTGGACAAGGTCTCCTCCTTTCACCCTAATTCCTAGACCAGTAGGCCATGTGTCCTCTTCCCATTTTTCAAAATGGAAGACGGCTTTCCCCTACACCCTTCTGATGGCCCGGGCAGTCCCTTACTTCATTATCTGCTGCGGGAGCAGAAATCTCCTCACCGTGTGGGATGTGTTGACCAAAGGAGGGGGCTCCTTGTCAAAAGAACTTAAGAAATCTGTGACGCCTTTCGTCATTACTCTGTAAACTGTAAAACCATTCACTCCAGACAGACATATCCTATCCAGGGCTTATAAAAGCCGGCGTTTGTGAGGCTTTTAAATATTTTTAAGATTAGTTTTACGGCTCTGTAACTCTTCAGACTGCAGCAGTAGTGAAGACTTCATTGTCAGTCTCTCTGAAGGCTGTTGCCAGCCTCCCCCTCAGCCGTCGCCCCCTCAGCCGCCCTCGCGCCCCTGAGGCGGTTCCCTGCCGGACGGCGGGCGCTGGGCGCGC
>NW_010272749.1:0-8254 GCF_000690775.1 Eurypyga helias
GCTCAAACAATTCTATGATTCTATGGTAAAATACCAAGCCTACGTTCTCTTGTGTCTATTGAAGGCAGCAGAAGCAATTTTTTTAAGTTCTAGGTGTACACTGTCTGTTTAATATCCTGCTTTACATTTAGGGTATTGCGATCTTCAAATGGGTGTATTTTACCTCAACTTTAAAGAATTCCTGTAGAAATGAAGGCAACATGCAGACAGCAGGTCTGTAATACTGGATAAGCAAATAAAATTTGCATCAGCATGTACGCAGGATGATCCATTCTGTTATTTTCAGTGGTAAGAGTATCCTGAGGCAATAAAAGAGAAATGCAGAACGAGTTCTATTGCTAGCATTCAGATACCACGCTAGCGGTATAATTTGCTTAGGACTGGAATATTGTGTACACATGCTTTAATTTTTTGCCCTTCAAAGTAATGAACAACGGTTCTCGAGCAGATTTCACTAAGCTCCAGCCCAAACACAGTGTTTAACAGTCAGTAATACAGTGCTCCAAAGTTTGAGGAAGAAGAGTTGTTACTCTGCAGAAACAGGCATTTTGTTACCTGCTTGTGACATGATGGAGACAACACTGGTCCTATAGCAGTTGCTTGAAGACCTGATTGCCACCAAAATGAAGACCAAATCATAATCATTGTTGTCTTGTATCAAAGACCTTTGTCCACTTCTTTCATTAATTCTAACAGGTTAGACACCGTCTCACGATTTTTTCCTTTCAGAAAATGAGGTAGGATTTATGTTATTATTAGAACAGTAGCACTGATAAAAGGTCCAGTAACAACAGGCAGGCACTCAAATAAGGGCATGCTACATGTTCTTGTAGAGCAAGAAGTCATCTTGCCACAAGAAAGATGGCAGCTGCTCTGTGGACCCATGGTAGGCTTGGGGCAGGAGGAGAGCTGAATTTTTAGTTCTGTCTGCATCCTGCTTTAAGCACAAAAACAATGTGTTTGGCCTTCAGACCTTGTTATTGATACAGCAGACTAATTTCAGCATGGATCAGAAGAGGAGAATTCTGTATGTTTGCAAGAATGATGGCATTTCTACAACTACATTTAGAGTACAGCTGCTCTATTTCTGTGATCATGAGCGCATTAGAATACTAAAATAAGAAGTTCACAGATTACCTGCATGACTTCCCACTGCAGACACATGGCCTAAGTGTAGAAATTAAATACATTTGAATACCAGATAGCTGCAAGCGAAAGGAACATTTAACTTGTAATCCTTTTGTAATGGTGGTTGCAGATACTTACCCAAATTTAGGCTCTGTGGGGGTGGAGTGGCCATGTTTCCAGCTACAGAGGTTCGGGTCGCTGCACAGTGCCTACATTTGCACCAATCATCGGTAGCTGATGGAGCAGCATTTCCAAATAGTTGCTTAACCTTCAGCAAGATCTGGAGAACGTGCAGAAGTGTGCTGATCCCTACAATAGAACACTCCAAGAGCACGGGAAATTTCCAAAATACTCATACACTGTTGCCATTGGTCTGATAGGAAAGGGAAAAAAGTGGGACAATTTCTCCTCCTTAGGTGGGATCCCCAAGGGGGAAAAGTGAAAGGTGTAATTATAAACGGTCTCCAGGAGATGGCACCCGAAGTACTGGTGTGTTGACAATACCGACTAGAGATACCGGATTGCTCCCACCACCAGTATTACACTGACCAGCCCAAGACCCTTCAACCAGACTCAAGCATACATAATCAGTGTAGCAAGGAGCACATAGGGCAGTAGACCCCTCAATTCTAGTAACTACGAGAGCAAAGAACTCAACATCCTGACCAGCCACCGTAGTAATAACAATTCCATTTTAACACACAGTAATGTTCTGTTTTATCTCAACCCTTTGAGCCCCACACCAAAAAGGACTGCTGTGGTTTAAAACCAGCCAGCAACCATTTTTCTTGAGGTTCCCTGTAAAGCAATCATGAGATGTTCTTCAAGATCAAATTTTACTGGTTTTTTATACTCATTAAAGTATTGGAAACAGGTGAGTGAAATGCAGCTACAACATTTCTTTAGTGGGTGCTTATTCACTTTTTGACTACCACTATATTCACAGTGCTCAAAACCCTTTGCTATATGGCTCTTAGCAAAAAACGCAAACATTGAAAGTACATAGAGAGGGAGTATATAATCAGAGTTAAAGAAAAATACATAAACGGAATTACTGCTATGCAGGCAGCTAAATGACAACTCATAATCTTTCTGCAAACTTGTACAGGTCAGGCAGGGAAACATTCAATTCTTGTCCTGACCCCTGACAGCCTCCCCAAGCCTCCCCAGACCCTTTCTGACTGCATCTCAACACTAACTTTTTCAAAGCAAATTAAGCTGTTTGTCATTTGAGTAACAAAAAAATCTTTCAAATTCTGTCCTTTCTTCAGTAGTTATACAACTAATAAACACTTCCCACACTGACTCAAACATGGAGCCAAAGAAATGGCATTTCAAATTACCTATAAAGACTAAAGCTGTTACAAATGCCCAGTACAATGTAGAACTTCCCTCTGCTGCAATCAGACAGGAAAGATGACAATATGTTGGCATAGCAGGTTTTTAGGTCAACAGCTATGCCAACATCTTGCCTCCCCTCCAGCTCTGCATAAAGGAACGTCTTGGAAAGGCATCTGTGGGAATTTTACAATTTTTTCTGTGATTTGTTTGATCGGAAACAGAAAACCAAAATTTAGGTAGCACTGTTATGGGAAACACTGTATGTGAAACATCTGAATATCAATCTCACAGTACAGTGTACAGGAACTCTAACATGAGTTGGTTTTTACCCCTCAGGCTATGAGATCTAAAAAGATGCCGTCCAAAAGGGCCCAGTTTTTAATTCTGTGCCTACAACAGTTGCAGAGCAGAGATCGTGTTAACCATTTTTCATAAAGCAGTAACATGTTCAGGATTTTCCTTACCAATGTATCAAAAAAATCCAAGAGGCAGATGGTCGATCTAGAGATGTATATCCTATGTATCGTAGCAGAAGCGTATTCTCAAGTGATTTTGTTTTAAATACTCATTTTCTGGATTGGGTCAGTCTCTTTGTCCCAGATTCACCTGAAGAAAAAAAGTGATGCCAAAGGAAGAGATTTAAAACACAAACATTTTGTTGTTGTTTAATTCTAGCCAGCAACCAAGCACCACGCAGCTGCTCGCTCACCTCCCCCCTCCCCAGCGGAGCGGGAGAACCAGAGGAAAAGACAAGGAAACTTGTGGGTTGAGATAAGAACAATTTAATTAATTGAAAGTAAATTAATAAAATAGTGATATTAATAATACCAATAATACTAACAATACTACTAATAATATGTAATGAAAATAATACTACCACTACTACTAATAATATATGATTAAAATAATGGGAAAAAACCCGAACTATGTAAGAGCTCACCATCAGCTGACCAACACCCATCCACTTCCAAAGCAGTGAGAGCCAGAGCTGAAGACCCCCATCCCACCCCCAAGTTATACACTGAGCGTTGACAGTTTATGGCATGAAATACCCCTCTGGTCAGTTTGGGTCAGCTGTCCTGGCTGTGTAGTATCAGAAACTGAAGGTGGTCTTGACTTGTTATAAATATTCCTTAACAACAAAACCGACATTCTTCTCAGCACAAATCTAAAACACAGGCTCATGCTAGCTACTGTAAAGAAAATTAACTCTATCCCAACTCAAACCAGCACACGTTTGCTGTTATAAAAATATATCAGCAGCTTCATTCATACTCAGAACTCACACTGTCACCTTCCAGTAATCTATTTCCATTTGCACAAATTTTCTCATAGGGGATTTTTTGGGCAGCAGATTTGCGAAGGAGCGAGATTTTCAGGATGAAAGTCTTTACAAAGCTGGAGACAGCCTCATGCAATTTACTTTGCTCACAGTGCCACACTTTTGCTGTTTGGTGACTGGTTTGTGGTTTTTTTTATTTATTTTAAACAAAAGAGGGGCAGGGAGAGGGGGGCAGTGTTCTAATTTATTTCTGTTACTATCTACCTTGTGCTGTACTGTAGCAAAACCAGCAGGATTGAAATGTAAATCTAATAAGCTTGAAGACATTTGATAACTGTATCTAGAACACACTGACTAGGTCAGTCATTTGCAACACCAAACATACACCTTACAGAACAAACGATATTGCCAACTGTGGGAAATGTCAACTGTGCCTTCAATTTTCACTTCCAAACCCTGTACTCAAACCTGATGCCTTAATATTGCATCAGCACTGGAGCTTTTTTGTTTTCCCGCCCAGATTACAACTGGATATTTGGGGATAAGAAGAAAAGCAAAGGAAAAGTTGCTTCCTCACACTGGCTACACCACCTTTAACAAAAGACAAGTGCATTCATGGTTACCAGACACCGCGGTGGCATAATATCTTGTAAGTAATCTTAGAAGAAGCCCTGTTCTGCTAAACCCTGGCAAAGCTGCGGCTGCTGCACAACGCAGCCTCCTTCAGGTGTTACTGTGCTACCTATCACCGACCGAGTCACTTCACCACACATAACCCAGAACTGTCCAAAGAGCAGTGGAGACAGGAAGGCAACACTTTTCACATGACATAAACAGAATAGAAACCATGATGGGGCTAAGCACTTTATCACCTTTCAAAATGCCAACAAAGAGCACCTTTTGTTGTCCCCGTTAACACTTAGGTCTTTAATTATCATTACAATTAGCAAGCAAGCTGTTCTTGTCTTACACAACGGAAAGTCTAATTTCCTACCAGTTATTCTCCTATAAGAAAACAGTGTGGAGTTGAAGACATGTGAATGCCACTACACTTCAAAGAGCTCCTTTGAAATTATTTAAAAACCTAGTTTAAGAAAAGCTCTTAAATCTACCATTTGGAAATATTATCAGTGAATTCCATTAGAATTTTCCATTCAGGTTACTGTACTTTAGGATGGTAAAAAGTTTTAATTCTTCAAAATGGGAAGTGATTTTTAAGTTCAAAATGCTTATTTCATAAAAACTGTGGATGTACAGAAAAAACATGCCTACTTGCCTACTTTGTGTTTGCTGAGTCTTTCTACCTTCATAATATAGGTTATATTTGAAGCAGGTATGTTCATATAAAACTTCTTTTTACCATTATCTTATAGATCTCTTATAAATTAGTACAGTTACGTTAAAACTTTTGCAGTACTTATGCATTTGCTTAAGCTGAAACTTCCCCAAGACCTCTTTTGCACTGAAAACTGCCTGTATTAGGGATCTGATTCTACAGAATGTTTGCTTGTAAGTGTACTCACATCAGTAGAGGGTTTTTCTACTTTGACATGACATACAATAAGCAAGAATTAAACTAAACAGCAGTGTCAGCAGACAAGATCCGGGTGTGTGAACACTGATGTTCTCTGACCTGCCAATCTAATGTCTCATACAATCACTTCTGTCCTAACAAAGCCTGTTGTTTTGGAGGCCAGTGTATGAACTGTAGCTCAGTCTGGACTTAGGCCAAGGGAGGTATTGTTTCAAAGCTGCATATCCTAGCTGTGCCACTAACCCAAACAGCCTGATTTGGCATGCTGTGATAACCCAAAATCTAATCAGCTCAAACTACCGTCAAGGGTAGGCTTCCCAGCAGTAGCAGCCTGCCCCTGGAAGTTAACATCCCATTAGAAAAATCCACCACTGAAAACCAAAGCAGAGCTGTGTAAAGCTTCCAGAACTACCATGAGTACCTTGCAGGACAGGGCAACTCTGACAATCTGTACCATTGCTGCCACAGCTCATTTTAGACCACGTTTATTCTGAAAGAATAAAGGAAGCTGCAAATAATCTAATTAATGTGGGGTTTTGTAGATTTTGTAATTTCTCCGCAGACATTACTGGCTAAGAACACAAACAGGTTAACTACCTGGCAATACATCAAATGCTACTGAATGCATAAAGCAAAACAGCTGTTGAAAGAACCATTTTCTGATTAAGTAGAAAATGCAACTGTAACTGATAAAAACAGAGGTGGGATGGGGGAATGCATACAGTGCACTTTTCTTAATGACTTGCCAACTTCATCACTTCTCTCTGTAGCAGCACACAGCTCTGCAGTACGGCCAGGAGAGAGTACGAGAGGGGAGAGCAAACAGGCTACAGGCTGACTTCATTTGATGCATTAAAGCCTCTCCCACTCTTAAAGACTGCTCTTCACGGATTTCAAACATGCTGCAACAGGGGAGCGGGGAAGAGAGACAGCAGAAGCGTTTGAATCAGATGAAGAATCAGCACCTCACAGAAGCAAAGCCCTAAGTATCAAAGGATCTTGAAACAAAGGAAAAACTCTACATGAACGCTGCAGCTTTAGGGAGGGAAGAAGGGAGAAACAGCCGGTGCTGATACTGATTCATGGGGAACCTTACAGCAGAGAATGCAAAGATGCCTTCCAACCCCCAGCATCACCTGCTTAGTGTGTATAGACCTGCTCTGAGCAGGTTTAGACAACCAATATTTAAAGTGCTGGCAGCTGCCTGGAGCATCTGCTATGATAGGGCTCCCACTATCAGTACCAGAAGCTGCACTGGCATTAGCAATGTGTGAGGGAAAGCATCAGGAGAAAGCAGGCAGCCTTAGGGGCACAGCTTAATCCCTGTAATTATGCAGGTCTGGTAACGTAAAGGACTGCAAACAAATTTTGAAGCTCCATAAAAATGGGAGTTTGGGACATTCCCTGAAGGATCTGTTTTAAAAACAAGTATTTTGGCAGCCTCTGACATGCATTATCCATTTTGGTATATTTTCTCACTAATTATAGAGAGACTATGCCTAATTTCGTCAGAATAATAGCCTGAAATTTTAAAGATAAGAGTCTGTCATAAATTGACTTAACTGCATTTTAATTAATTTTCATTTATTGCACTGGCTAAAGTATTTTTTCCCCATTAAATGCCGAATAAGCACATTTTTGAAGGAAAGAAATACATTATTTCAAGAAGACCAACCCAACATGCACACACAACACTGATGAGGAGTCATGAAGTAATATTACACTTTTAGATACTTAATTTTGTTTAGCTAGAAATTCACCATACCTGTTACGAAAAAATCAACAACAAACTTAGAGGGCATACCAGTAAATTAAGACACTTAAATGACTAAGCAAGAAAGTAGGCTTAAAAACATTTTTTCTAAAAAATTAAAGCAGTATCTTTTTAAGATCAAACACAGTGATGACCTCCATCAGTAAATCTGGCAAAGATATTTATCACAATTACCTTAAACTTCTTACCCGTCTTTAAGAATCAAAAAATGATACAGTTGGAACACAGGGTCCTCAGACTTCTCAACTCTGTATTTGAATTTTTAATCAGTGTTACGTGAACATATCCATATTGGATGTGAAAATTCCAAACATCCAAATTATTTAGCAGCTGACAACTCAGCCTTCTGGGTAAACCGGATTTTGCCACTGACTGGGTGGAAGCAGGGACAGACTAATGCTTATATCTGGAAGTTAGACTGTGAACAAAACTACAGTCAGGTAACAGTATTCCACTCCCCTGTACACTGTGTCCTTCCAGCACATCCAGCACACTCTGTAATATATTAGTACGTCCCGGGAAACGACAGGTTGCCAAAAAAAAAAAAAAAAAGAGCTGAGATCCTCTGAATATTTATCTTTCTCTGATGAGAACCGATTCAGTCAGTTAGCCCATGTGTAGCCAGATGCAGCAGAACCTATCAAAAGTCTACAAACTTTAAACAGGAACAGGGTATTCTATAAAGTCAAAATCAGCTGTGGTCCCTTGAAGACTCACTTTAACAGTACTTCAATAATGAAAATAATAGGTGTGAATTTTTTTCAGGAGTATCTTGTATACTGCTGGTATACACTTCCACAGTGAAGGGGATCTAATGGATCACTTCTTGTGGTTTAACCTCAGCTAGCAACAAAGTACAACACAGCTGCTCTCACGCCTCCCTCCTCCTCCAGTGGAGAAGAATCACAGGAAAAGACAATAAAGATCGTGGATCAAAAAAAGAAATATTTAATAATTACATATAAGTGAATATTATAGTGATACTAACCATACTGTGTAATGAAAATAATGGAAAATAAAGCAAATAATACAACAGGTCACCACCCATCAACTGATACACAGCCAGGTCCCAAGCAGCGCAAGTCAGAGCTAGAGAGTCCAAGAGCCAGAGGAGGCCACGAAGATGCTCAGAGGGCTGGAGCACCTCTCCTATGAAGAAAGGCTGCAAGAATTGGGCTTGTTCAGCCTGGAGAAG